>NW_020955402.1:541829-563505 GCF_003031625.1 Empidonax traillii | reverse complement strand
TTTTTTTTTTTTTTTTTTTTTTTTTTTTTTTTTTTTTTTTTTTTTTTTTTTTTTTTTTTTTTTTTTTTTTTTTTTTTTTTTTTTTTTTTTTTTTTTTTTTTTTTTTTGCTTGTCTGTTTCGGGTTTGGGTGTTTTTTTGAGGGTGGGGACGGCTTTTGTTGGTTTTTTTTGTTTGGTTTTGGGGGGTTTAACCAATTCTAGGCTTTTGCTATAGTCAGAGGGGTAGGCTAATGATCTCATCCTCAAACCTCTTGGGTAGGTTTATTTATGCACTGGAAGTCTGATGTGTGAGCACCCCTCACATCTAAGCTCTCAGCTCACTGTGCTAATGTCTGATGTTGGCTGCAATGCCAAGTGGTCTCTCATCCAAATACTTCCTAGGCCGGCACTGCTATCTCTGGGATCAGGGAGACATATTCTGATGTGGCTGGAGCCTCTAGACAGTTAAATTCACAGAAATCCACTGAAGGCACTTTGCTTTTCAGAAGTTGCTGAGGGCAAAATTTGGCTTTTTGCAGTTTGAGGGTGGGCTGTTTAACCCAACAAGTTTCAGCTTGTTCAATTATAATTTAACAATATATTTTCCCCATACTTGCTGTGTTCCTCCCAAGAGGTGCTTGTATCTCCCTGCTGCATGAAAGGGTGCCTGTATTTAATGTACATATTAAATCAGTCTGTAAATTCTCACATAATTTTACATTTAAAAGTACTATTTGAGGCGTGTGTGTATATATAATTTTGTTAGAGGCATATATAGAAATAAACCAGTCTTTGCTCTTCCCTTTTGTACCTCCTCAAGACATGTAATCTACAAAGCAGGAGAGCTGCATGATAAAATGTGCCAGAGTGGAATGTGTAATTATTCCAGAGGAGGGTAAGTCAGTTCAGAACTTGTACTAACATTCTTAAGGGCAGCAGGAGTCTTCTTGCCATGCAATTACATCAGCTCTCCGTGGCCCAGAGTCAATGCACATGCTTTCCCTTTCTAGTAAAAAAAGGTGTGAAAAATGCTAATGTCTTCAAAAATGTACCCTAGAACAAAGCTGAGTAAAGGAATACATATTACAGAGTGGTGGTAGATTGAAGTTCACTTCCAGGTGAAGGGGAGAAGGAATTGAGATGTGCTTTTAAAACAACTAGTTTGCTTTTTCAATAGATTAAGTCATGACTTGCAAACAGACAAAAAAACCATCTAAATAAGAAAAAGAATGCTTCCTTGATCCTAGTTCAGAGACATTCCCATAACAGGTGGGGCAGAGGCTTTTCAATTCCAGGTCTCCTCCATTTACCCAAATTTGTTACAATTCCACCAAGCAATGAGAAAAGACCTTTTCCTGGTGAGTCGCAGTGAGTGCAACAACACCCATTTTCCAGAGTGTTAAAAGATGAATGTTTGGTTTGGATTGTGTAGTGACAATATCAGAGGTAGAATCCATTCTTTATGGAAACTACCACAGGAGTTTTAAGGCAAAGCACCCAGCAGTCACTGCTAAGATACTGGAAGTGTCCCCAGGAAAAACAGTTCAGTGCAGCCCAGCACAGCTGGGATTTACAGCATTTCTGGGAGCAATCAGTGCTGGTTCAGTGAGTGGATTGGGAGTGACTAATTTCCATTTCCCCACGAGGAGAGGGGAGGAAAGGAACATTTCCTTTTTCTTAAGCTGGAGTGCCTGGCACTGAGAAGTGTTTGGTGGATCTATTGTGTGAGCCCAATCACACGTGGACTGTGAGTCCTGTGTCCCCCTGGCAGCACGATTTGTTTGCACACCAAGCTCCAGTGGCAGCTTTGGTAGCACGCTCTGTCCTTACTGCTTGAGGCCAGTGGGGTTTGTGGGCTTGGGCTGTGCATGACCGAGGATAAACAATTGTCCATGGGGAAAGCACGCCACAGGTACCCCCATTCTCATGAAACCAGAGGTAACAGGGGCTGCAAAGAAAGAAGAAGGTGCAAAAAGCAGAGACTGCAGCAGTTTGGCTTGAACCAGCCCAAATTATGAAGTATTTAGTGATGATAGATAGAGTCAGGATAGCAATCTCCTGTTTAAAGGGCCCATCTGGAGGATTTACATAATCACCCGTTGGAGAGATCTGTACCATAGATCTCCAGTTAGAGCACCCTTGGCAGGAGAGGTGTTGGCTTAAGGCACTTAGTGAAAGGATGCTTTGCCCTGCTCAGCTTCAGGGGAGGAGGCATGGTAGGAGTGAGGCTTAGAGATGCTCAGGTTTTATTGTGGTGGCTGGGAATGAAATGAATATCTCCTCTCACATCAGCGTATTTTCCTGATTGTCTGGAATATTTTGCCCGACAGTCCTGGTTCCCACAAACAGAATGTCAGGAGACTGAAATGTCAGAATTTGATGTGAAATATCTAAGGGGCAGTGGAAAAGAAGCATCAGCTTATCTTGCTTTTCCTTAACAGCAAAATTACTAATAATCTAAAATCCATGGTCCACGTTGGTTCTTTGGATGATCATCTTCACTGCTCTTATAGGAGAAAGAAATCCCCACTTTGCTACAGAAGAGAACATGGCACACTAATGAAACACAGCTCCTGTTAACTTTAGTTTCAGGCATCTGAAGTACTATCTAGAGTTTCCTCCCTGCAGAAATTCTGTGACTGATGGAGCACATCAAGCTGTATAATTTCAAGTCCTTACACTACCTCACCTCTGAAAAGTGCTTGTCACTCAAACACTTGTGACAGACTTCTGAGAAGTAGCTCAGCTCCCAAAAGAAAAAATAGTCAAGTACCAGCCCACATGCACTACTTGTTTCTTTTCTTTCATTTCTCAGCTGGAGAGACAACAGTTCTTTTGTATTGATTGTGTAGGTGTTTTTTAAATCCACATCGTCTTTTACCAAGAATTCATTCTTAGTTGAGAAAGCGAGGGAAGAACATGAACAGTCATCTTCAATTCTTTACTGCTCACTGTCACTATCTTCATGGTGTTGGGAAGTACAAGGCAATAATAACAACTCCAAATCTTGACCTTAAATGAAAAATGGCTCCTCAGAGCTTATAAAGCCCTGAAGTAGAATTTTGCTCATTGGGACTGGTCAGAGAAACAGGCACATGTGTGGAAAGTAGAAATTGGAGAGGAGAAAAATGCTAATAAAACCCATGAGTAATGAATTAGCTCCCAATTAAATCCATTGTCAGGTTACCTTCCATTTTACCTGTTACCACCCATCACTTTTAAAGAATGGAGATTTAGCTGTAAATCCAGGGCCCCTCCCCATCATACCCCTCCTGTCCTGGGGAACTGCAGTGCCAAATAATGTGAAGTGGATCCGTTTTTAAACACCACATCTAACACTGCTAAAAGAAGTTAAATCTCCAGTCTCAGTAAAAACCACAAATTCTGTTTATTTTATTTGTTTTGTTCAAATTGATGCTTTTTCTAATTTTTTGCGTTGTTATTTGCACGGAAAAAAAACCCTCAAATTTTCCAGGGTTTCCAGTGTTTCTCCTGGGTTATCTTAATGTGAAAGGGGGGGATAATCTTTCTGTTGTTCTTCCTGGCTTATTTTACATTTAAAGGACTTACTTGATGCTAGAGATAGTATTTGAATTCTTTATCTTTTAAAAAAGTTTAATTATTATTCTTAATACTGAGTTAATTTTTCAGCTGCAATAATTTAATGACAGAGGAACAAATCAATGTTTCATGAAACAATGTATTTTACTTGAGGTGGAATATTCTTCCTTAAAAAGAGGAAAAAGTAGGGGAAATGAGTTAAAAATGGGACTTTGGAAATTTTGCTGCATATTTACATAACTGAATATGCATTTACAAAACAAATGACTAATTTTACATACTCACTTTGAATTTTTTGATACAAGATTTAAAAAAATCTTAAAATTTATGCTTGTTTAGAAATTTGTGTCTAATAAAAGGCATTTCCACGTTGGAGACACGTATTGTTTTTCAGAACTTAAATTCATCTGTAGTGGCACGTGTGATAGTTTAGATGAGCTTTCTTAAATTGCTGTGAGTGAATAATCACTTCTAGTTACTTTTGGTATGGAAAAATAAACTCTACTAGTGAGTAAAATTTGCAAATGCCTCTGTTTGCAGCTAAACAGCTTTGCTTTGCCAGGGGAAGCCCAAAGGCAGAGCCCAATTAAGCTGCCTCTCTGTTGGAAGCTGGAATAATTCTGAAGGCTGGGATAGCTGAGTGTCCAGAGAGAGAAGGAAACTCAGTCCTGAGCCTTGGCCAGCAGTGCCCTTGTGGATCCCCTTTCTCTGCCCTGCCCAGCCTGCAGCTGTGCCCGGTGTCCCCCTGGTCCCTGCTCACCCCTGGGTGGCTCTGCTGGTCCCTGGGACAGGCTGAGATCAATCTGACATCTCAGAGAGTGTGCTGGGCTTACCCAGCCTCCTGCATCCCTGCTGGGAGCTGCTCCTGAGGACAATGCCAGGAGCTGGGTCTGTAGCACTGACCTGGCAACAGACAACGTGCCCCGAGCGCCTCAGCTCTGTAAACAGGAGCTTCATTGTACCTGAGCTGCTGATGGAGCCAGTGCTGGCTCAGGGAAGGCCTTTGAGTGAAGCAGGAAGCATGCAAAGCACACACAGTGTTTACAAAGTACCTTAGTACTATTTTGACTAATTTTTACTGGAGAGTTAGTGGTTGTTTCAAAGCTGGATTAGTCACTCTGACCATAATTACAATCTCTTGAAATCTGCTCCAGTGTTTTGAACTGGCTTCAGGCCTAATGGTCAGAAAGTGGCTCCATCTCAATCTCAAGACTAAACTTGATTAGTAGCTCTTGTAGCCCTCACACTACCCTGATTTTTAAGTGAAAGATGAAAAAGGATGGAGTGCTATGGACAGAAACCTGTGGCATCATAAGCTGCATCTGATGGAAAGGTGCAAATGAAGTACAGCCCTTGAGTTCCTGGGCTGAGGTTCAGAGAGATGAGCAAGCACAGCCACTCCTGTGTTGCCATTTGTGTATCCCTACACAGCATTCTTCTGGATAACTGGCTGTTCAGAGCTCGCCCACGAGGCCAAAGCGCAGCCTCTTTAACGAAGCAAAGACAGAACGGGCTATCCAAGATTGAACAGACTTTTCGTAAAAACCCTTTTTTTTTCCAGATGAGTATTTTGGAGATGTGTTATGGATTGCTTAGCAATGTCTTGAACACGAAGCAGTGCAGGAGGAGCACGAGCAGGCAGCAGCTTGTGTGCGACACGCTTTAGCACGCTCGGAGGAGCAGAGAAGTTCTGGCACTGTGGAGAGGCAATGTGTTATGTACATTGTGTGGGAGGATACACCATGCAGATTTGATTGCATCATCTTGCTCTCTTTTTTCTTTCCTTTCTTTCTTTTTTTTGTTCCAGATGGTAAAACAAAGGCTGTAGTGAAACCCGTTTTCTCCCAGGAAGAGGTGGGAGGGAATTTTATATGAGCGAGAAACTTTGCCTCGAGTCGAAATCTGAGGCCTGGACTAATGAACTACCTGTAATTCATATTGTACTAAATATTGCTGAAACTAGGTATGTACTAATCATGACACTTGCCAAACTATGCATAATTACTATGCTTTCTCTGAAGCAGTAATTAATTTGTGTTAGCAACTTTGATTAATCTTTCTAATCTAAAAGTAAAGTGCCTCTCAGACATGAAAGGCTCTGTAAGTGCTCAAGGTTGTTATTGCAGCCCAGTGGAGGGTGTTTCAATCTGGTGAGGAGGACAAAGCTTGAAAAAATTAAAGTATAGCTGATATTTATGAATAAAAACTCTTAACTGTTAAAGCATTGTTTTTGTCACAGAATTCATCGACTTAACTTCTGTACACAGTGCGTTCATCCTGGAAGAAGAGAGAATTGCCAGTGAGTAAGAGAGCTCCTCCGAGGGTCAATGCAAAACTGAGATTCCATTTACAGAGGGCAGTGCTCTGTGCTGTGTTCCCAACGTTGCAGGGCAATCTCACCCCGAAACTCCTCTCAGTCCTCACCTGGCTAGTTCTGGGCATGGCTGTGGAACTCTGGCACTGAGTCAGTCCTCGCTGTCAGTCCCTGAAGGTGCCAGTTGTGCTGGCTGTGAGGGATTTGGACGTGCCTGCTTTTCAGGAAATGTGTGCTAAGGTCCTCAGCCAAGCCTGCTGACAGACAGAGCCACCCGAGGCCGTGTCCGACTCCTGTGCTGACATCACTGCCCAGTAAAGTTTCCATTCCTCACTGCCAACCCCAGGCCAGGCTCCTCACCCAAAGGAGCCAAATCTGCTGCCAGGGCTGATGCCAGAAAATGTTGACTCTGATTTACCCAGGCTTCATAAACTATCAGATCTACAGGAGCTAAAATTTCTGAGGCAAACAGATGTGTCTCTACAAACGCATTACAAAACCCATTTGATTTTGAAGTTACTGTGGTGTTGCTCTTTTTCTCCCTCAGACACGTTAATGTTACAGTTATTTTTTTCTTGTTTCCCCTGTTAGCACCATTTCCTGGCAAGGAATAGGCAAAATGACCTGATAATCTTTTGGAAATGGATAATCTAGAGATTACTAATGAACTTCAGTTTGATTTAGATTTTTTTTTTTTTTTAATAAAAATGCAGCTACTACCTCAAAGTCTGGGATCAATTATGTTTGCAGAAGTTAAATATTTTTAAAAGACACTACTTAGTAGAAAATGTAACTGTGATTCCTGGAATTTATACATTTTTTTATTATGCTGATTCAACAAAGGAATTAATTGTGATAGTTTATTTTCTTACAGCTGTGGTTTGTGTCCAAATATTTTATAACCACAAAGCTACCCTTTTGATATCACTCAAAGTAGACAATATATATTGACATTAAAACAAGCTTTGTAGAAGACATTTTTTTTTAAATCAGGCATGGGACTTTACATTTATTAGAAGGTGTTCACAAAAATAAGGGTAACATCATGCATATTCTTTGCAACTAAACCCAGTTATGGCTACAGTTTGGAAATAAATTTAAATAGACATGTGGAGATACAGTAGTACAGTTACACTCTATTTATGACATTTAGTGTACTGATAACTCTCAGCAATACATCAGAAGTCTACAACCAGCTGATGGAAGGATTGTATAAGGAGGAAGAAACTGCTTCAATTTCTCACATTATTTATGTGGCTTGACAATGTCAGTGTGAACTGCCTCCGAAATCCGGGAGGCAAGAACAAGTCAAGACTATACTTTTGCAGTACAAAACATTTACACACAAAATACACATGCATGGCAATGCACTGGGAATGGGCAAAGCAAGGAGAACCCCATTCCTCAATGCTTTATTAACACAGTTCTACAAAGGAGTCTCAAATAGATACTTCAGTCACAGTAAGGCCACAATATTACAATGGATAAGGACCTTAGACTTCAACATTCTGTGGTAGCAACTGAACCCTTCCTTCTTTACAGGTGTTTATACATGTTCCTGGCTGGGATCTCATCAAAGTCCTCCTGCTATTTATTTTTTTCCCGTAAGTTTAACATATTGCTTAATACAACAGTTAGCACAGTAGAGAAGGGTACTGGCACAGGGAAAACAAAACCTATGGAACATTCACAGAGTTTCCAGACTATATGTTGGGTGCACTGAGATGAAGCTGGCTAATCAGAAAAGAGACTGGCAAAGGATTTCCTCAAGTTTCGGATGGTTTCAGCTTTTGCTTCGTCCTCATTCACAGATGACCGGAAGAAGGAGGATTCTGTGAAGCTGAAGGCGTTTGTCAAAGACTGCGACTTGCTGCAAGACAAAAACACAGCAGGTTTGGTGTGGTCACACTGTCCCCCAGCTCTGGCCACTCCTCACTGTGTCACTGAGGAGAGCAGGAAAACCATGAAATTCCAGAACATGCTGAGCTGGAAGGGACCCACAAGGATCATCCAGTCCATCTCCTGGCCCTGCACAGGCCCATCCCCAAGAGTCACCCCCTGTGCCCCAGAGCATCATCCAAACCCTCCTGCAGCTCTGGCAGCCTTGGGGCTGTGCCCACTGCCCTGGGGAGCCTGTTCAGTGCCAACCACCCTCTGGGGGAAGAACCTTTCCCTGAGATCCACCCTGAGCCTGCCCTGACACAGCTCCAGCCATTCCCTGGACAGTGAACAAAATGGGCATTGACCACAAGCAACACAGTTATGGGCAACTCACCACATTCATCCTGCACTTTGAATTAATATCTGAGGATAAGATTTTTTTTAAGGCACACACTGGTGGTTTGTTTTCTTTTTACAGATCTGGAGCACTGTATTCCAGTAAACTGGATGATGTCAATTAGAACTTGAGGAAAATGGGGGCCTGCCTACTAAATCCAAATCACAACCGAGCATGGATGATTAATAACTGGGTTTGTTAAGGCTGCAAACAGTTATGCACAAAGAAAAATTAGGTATATTGGCAAGAGTTTGAAGAATGAATCCCAAAGTTGTAATGTGCTCTCCCTCTCTCTCCATATATATTGGGCATTAGATCCTTAATGGAGGCTTAATGACACTTTTTGGCTTTAAAAAATACTGCAAATCAGATATAATTTTTCTTGTCTATAGGCAGTTAGTCTGGCAATGCTACTCCATCCTTAGTAACTTCTGTGTGAGTTCCCAAAAGCACGAAACACAGAACACACAAGGAAAACAAGAAAGAAAATAGCTAAAGTTTAAAACCTTAACTCCTGATTTGTCAGTTAAAATATCTAAAAAAAAGGCTTGAATTTAAATGGAATACATAATTGAGTTATAAACTTTGTAAAAAGACATCCTTGCATTAGTAGAACTAGTGAACTGATTTCATTTTTATCTCAGTACATTAGATTTCAGTTTTGGCTATAGTAAAACTGAAACACTTCTTTATTCTGATTGCCTGAGACTCTTCATGGTTTGCAGCCTCTCTGCTTCTAAACTAATAATGTACAGCAAACAGTGCTACAGGCGTTTTAGGTTTTTCATAAATTATAGTTGTGCTAATGAGAATAGACTGATAAATGTTTGTTTGTACTCACTGAAAGAGGGAGGGTGGGAAGCAGCACTTGACTTGATTAGTAACACAATAAGTAGCCTAATTAAATATTTATTCACAGATTAATAACATGTACATACAGGTTAGGCAACAGCATGTGGGTGAATACAAAGCATACACATGCAAATAGAGTTAATCCTACAGGCAGGAGATCTGAGCCTTGGTGTGGACCTAAAACTGCTTCTGAAAGTTAGGAAAACTACTCTCATTATGGCTTACATCTTAAAAACTTTAATTTCTCCTTTGTTATTTCATTTTAAATAGATACTCTTCCATTTGAAGAAGAGAAAAATGAATCTAGATGTGAACAAAGAACTAAAGGGAGGAAGCTGAAACCAGTATATGGTACAGGCCTGTAACTGTTCTCAGCTGCTTTTCTCCAGTGTCAGGAGTTGTCAAGTTAAGTTTCAAACTCTAAACTAGTTTCCATCTTGCTTAAGAAAATCGACCTCTCTATTCACTGTGTACACTTAAATGATGGATCAGTTAACTCGAGTTTTCTGTTTATAAACCAGAATAGAGAGACATTGTCCTAGGAAGGCAAGGAAAGCACTGTCACCTTTGCATATTGTCATCTAACATCCCTCTTCCACTGAACAGGGCTAGGGGAGCACTCAGAGTTGTTTCCCACCAGAATTAACATATGAGTGGGTGGAACAAGGGGATCTGTGTTCCTGGGATGAAACCAAGCCTACATGCCAGTCTTTTATGCACCAAACTAAGGAGAATGTGGCTGTGATTGGATCAGCAATAGGATTTCTGTGCTGAAAGACTGCACATCATTGCTGATAACTTCCCTGAGTGTTCTACTGCCGGCTGAGTTCAGGCTGTGAGGGGGAATCCTTTCCATATTCCTCACTGTAAGGAATCTTGCAGAAGTGAGATACCACAGACAGTTTTGCGCAGCCTTTTCTGAGCATCATCAGGCTCTACAGTCAGTGCCACCACACAGCCATGGACCGAGTGCAGCCCTAAAGAAACAACCTGGCAGCCACCCTCCAAAGTGTTCACTTGGCTTGCTTCTGAGCTAGGCCTTTGGAAATGGAATCTGTTGTCTGAGTAACTGCAAGGTTAAAAGTTTAAATAGATAAGACTTCCTCTTTGTGTGCAGACTTACAGCACACCCAGCTTGTGAGTCAGTGGCACCAGGAGGAGGAAACAAAGAGGAGAAAGATGATGTGTTTTCAGACCTCACTAGGGCAGAGATTGCACAACCACTAAATGAAATTTCGTGCAGTGCTTAGGATATAACGAATGGTACTGAATTACTAACCATAAACAGGTATCACAGAACCAGAGAATATGCCAAGTTGGAAGGGACCCTCAAGGATCACTGAGTCCAATTCCTGGCCCCGCACAGACCCATCCCCAAGAGTCCCACCATGTGCCCCAGAGGATCATCCAAACACTCCTTGAGCTCTGTCAGGCTTGGTGCTGCTCCCTGGGGAGCCTGTTCCATCACCCAAAATATTAAAATACTTTGAATATTTTGAGATATTTTAACTTCATTTTAAATCTGTGAACATATGTACATTTTTCCCTCCATATTGGCCCAACTCCCAAATTACAGTTCTGGCAACAAGACCTGTGCTAGGAGGAGAAAAGAAAATGGAAAAAGCAAATCTTACTTAAGTTGTGGATGAGACTGAGGCTTCTGTTGTGGAGCAGGCTGTGGAGCAGGCTGTGGAGCAGGCTGTGGAGCTGGCTGTGGCTGTGGCTGTGGCTCTGCTTCCTTTGCTAATCTGCTGCTGGCAGGACCTTGAGCCTGGGGCCGTGGCTGCTGGGTGGTGGGTCCGGGCGGCCGCTGGGGCTGGGAGGTTGAGGGCTTTGCTGCCTGCCCAGGGGGGAACATGCGCTGGGGCTGCAATGGCTCCTGGCTTTGGGATTGCATTCCTTGGGGTTGCACTGGGCCCCCTAGGTTCAGCACAAGAAAAACTTCATAATCTTATAGTTTCAAAGAGTCCTTATTAGACTTCATAGCCAACACTTTAAAATAATCCTCCAATGTGACTAATTCTACTTTTGAGGCAAAATTTTACTAATATGGATCGTACTTTCATGTAGTCAATACTACTAATCACACCTGGCACATTAGTAACTTGCTTGGAGCACCCATGATTCATCCTTAAAACTGCTAAATAGTACCCAGTTTATCCCAGCAGTAGAGGTACTGACTTCAAACCAAACCAATGGAGCTACAGCCAGAACAATGCTGGCCCGAGCTAAGGCTGTGAGATAACTGAACATAGCACTAATATCTACTTCAGCAATACAGTTACTATTTTCTGGGTAGTTATGGCAGTTTTGTTCCTCCAAAGTCTTTAAATTATTTCTGTAATAGTCCTCTTAGATTCACTCTTACAGCATAGCAGTAAAACAACTTTATACTGAAATTTTCTGGCTAATTTAAAGTATTTAATTAATTTACTTAACCCCTTAGTGAGATATGTCAAGAACATTACAAGAAATACAAGAAAGTCATTACTAATTCTTCATCAAGATGATCTTTCCACTGAAAAGAAAGGATGCTGGCAAACTACTGCATTAAGTGTGAAAATACATGTAGTAGAGACTTAGGTTGTGAAATCCATGGCTGAGAGATGCTACATCATCACACAGTAGGGCTTTTTCTGCTTTCTGACTGAAATAGTGCTGTGTCAGACATCAGTGGGCTGCTTTTATCCCATGTCCCATGTCTGATTGTGGTTTTCTGGAGTGAATGTTAGAACTGAATCGCAATTCTTGCACGTGACAATGCACACAGGACATCTGACTGTAGGGGAAGAAAGGACGGGGTGAAATTCTGAGTATTTGTTTGGATCATGTTTCACTCAGGAAAAGAGCTTTGCTGAACAGTAAATATTATAGAACACAACTGATCAAGATGTTCTAGATATTTGGGAATTTTTAGTCTTACATAGATACTTAGTGCAAGACTTCATCCACTTAGGTCTTCAAAGAAAACCTTTGTAGCTGGAGGTACCACTGCAATACAAGATTTTTTGAGGTTCTACATTGCTAGCATAGTCAGCTTTCCCCTTAATACATGAGATTCCAGAGTATGTGTCTGACAACAGCATGTGCTAATGCTTCAGTAAGTTTTCCTGCAGTTGTAGCAGTGTGGCAGTGTGGTGTAGAAAGATAAATAGCATAAATAGCACGTACTGTATGTTAAGGAATGTGCCTGCATTGTTTCTTAATTTGAACCACTTTTGTAGGAAATATTTGAAGGTGATAACATGGTCTTGCAACATCTTAATAAGGATCATTTTCTTATTTGTCTCCTTTCACTCAATATGGAAACTCAGAAAGGTTTCTTTTCCCCACTTGTACATACAGGCTTGAATGCCAGAAACTTTACACTGAAGACAGATATAACTTTCTTTTATTGCACATTAAGCTGTACAAGATATTTCACAGAAAAGATATACTGCTGTCACATTTCCAGCGTTTGCTCACTTTCTTGCAGCTGGGTTGTACAAAAGGCAACAATCATGAAAGAAATTTTTACCAAAAATAAGTCAACAAAACTGAACATTAAGCCTACACTGTAAAACATCTGTTCCCTGTTACCCACAATATTGCACCTAAGCATGCTGACATGCAGAGAGACATCTTGGCTTGTGTCTTGGCTGTGGGATGTAGGAATAGTGTGTGCCCCTGCGAATCCTCGACAGTCAGCAGGCTGAAATCCTGCCTGGAACCCCCTCCTGTTCACACACAGCACACAAATGTCGTGTGAGAAGCACTTGCGAGCACTGGGACTACTCCATGCAAAACAAAATACCAACTGCTTGAAAGAAAAATCAGTCATCAGATTCATTTCTCCACCCCAGGGCAGTATGGTTTCTTCACTTTTAGGGTGTCTGGAGAGAAGGATTGGTGAACCTGATTCTAAGTGAAATTTTCTTAATATAGAACAAAATAGCCAATGCCATCATTGGAATGATCACTGACCCAGACAAATGCTGATCACTAAAGCAAAATATTCATGTAATTTACTGATAGGTAGTAAACAGTAGCACTTACCACAAACATTTAAATAGCTAATAATGCATACCTTAATTCTCATCTCACCAGCCAGCTTGTACAAATAAAAGAAACACTAAGAATGATGAGACTCACTGATAATTTTTTCCAGTGCTTGTAGGGAAAACAGAAGTAGAACATAAGGCTGTTTTCCCTTTAAACATAATTGTTTGCATGAAACTCATAGCCACTACTCATCTTTGTACATATTCAAGATGAAAATTATAGTTTTGTGGCTCAGTTGCAACTAAGCTTTCTGGTATGCCAGTAGTGTGCAGCCTGTGACTCTGGGCTAGATTTCTCACAACAGATTAACTGCCTGCCTGTGGAGTTCTCATAAAATCCCATATTATAAATTGGTTCTGTAAAAATCACATATAATTTACCCACAGAAAATCTAGCACTTGTCAGGCATCCCAAGTCTTTTTGCATCTTTGAAGACAAGCAATTATTATAAACCCTATTCATGTGGACAGTGTTGGGACTGGGTTTTCTTTGTAACTATCTGGATACTTCTGGGTGTAAAATAGTAGATAGAACCTGAGTTGGTAAAGAAAACCACTGACACTTCTGTCTTGCATTCTAATCCAAGAGCAACATCCCTGGTTGGTTAAAGGTACCTTGGTCTGCCATCCCTTCACATCTCAGTATGTGAAAAAAAATGAGCTCTTATAGGAAGTTTAACAGTCCTTGAGGTACTTCTCACTAAACAACCTGGGACTTAAATCTTAGGTAAGTATAAGATTTTTTGAAAGTATTTGCATCAGTTTTCATTAAAAATATCCATAGATTACTAATTCAGAACAACAACAAAAGGTACTACTTAATTGAAATAGGATACATTAAATACTCACACTTTCACTGAGATATTGCACATAGGTGGCCCATTTACATAGCTCTGTAGCTAATAATTTAATGCAGATTTACTAAAAATATGAATACCAGTATGTAAAATAGAAGATATTTTAAATATTCCTTGGGAAGAACTGTATTTTATGGAGTCACTGAAATATTAGACTTCCACTTGCGTATAAGTAAAACTCAAAAGTTAATAAACTTTATAAAATTATAAATAAAAAGCCTCACTAGCAAATTCTAATCTAGACTCTTAAAAATATCTCTGGATCACCTAGCTATTAGTCATGCACACAAAAATAAAGGCTATGAGTACAGTGTGCACACACTCACAGAGTAAGCCAAAGGATTTCCATTTGCACCTCGGTGGGATTTTACTGAATGATATATAATACCCAAAAAATACTGTCTAACCATCCATAATGTACAGTTGCACGGGGCTCTAGAGAGGCACATTCTTTGTACACCGTTGACAACAGCCCTGCAATCACGAGTTTACAGAGGAAGGTTGGTAAAGCATTACACGCACAGACAGGAACAAGGAAACAACCAGACGGTAGATTTGACACTGCATAGAAAAAACACAGTCCAGGTCAGCACTGAAACAATGCAAAAACTGAACAAAATTGGGATGTTTGCTGTTAAGATTGGGTGTTTGTTTCTTTTCTTTTCTTTTTTTTTTTTTTTTATTTTTTCCATTTTTGCTTTAACCCTTGCTTTTAGTCTCAGTTATCTCAATTAGCCTGGACTTGTTTTGGTCCTACTGCAACGCCATTACAGTCGAGAATGTACTGTAAACAACCTTGAGGTGGTGGTCGCTGAGGTGGGATTTTGTTTGGCTCTGGCTCCTTTAGTGATCCACTCTGGAAAATACATTTGAAAACAGAAGAGAAAAAAAAAAATTAGTGTAGCTTAGTTCCAATTTTCCACTAATTTGTCTTTATTTTCATTAGAAACCTTTTTAGTGTTGGGGCTGAACGTACACTTGAAATTTATTCCAGATAACATTTTTTAATTTAGTTGCTGTCTGACATGATATATGAATCCTGGGCTAATCCAAAGATCTTAAAAATATTGTTTTCCCTTTGCAGCATGTGGTCACAATACAGGGAATGCCTTCTCAAACCTACCTCCATTTGTGCAAGGTCCTTCTCCTCAGTTCCTAGAACTGTGAATGACTTTTCTGTACCTCAGTACTTCTGCTCTGTTTTTTTTAGGATAGACTGACTAGGACATGGATTTCAACAAATACCTCTGTGTAATTTAAGAACTAATTTATATTCTAACTGTTCACTTGTATCCAGAAGTGTGAGCACAGCAGGGTGTTTTGTAGTGATAGTTTCACTTTGATTCACTGACTGCAAATGGGAAGATGGTCTGCTCTAGGTTTAAGTGTTTTGCTAAGCAGACTGAAAGAAGAAGCAAACCCCACAGACAAATAATAAAAATAATTGAAATTACTTCATGCTACTCCATCTGACATGTTATTAGAAACACATGTAATACTTAACTTTTCAAAACAGGAGATTTATTTGGCATTATCATTTTCACATGCAAACTTGTCGAGAGGAAAAGATGGGCCTGAACCAAAACCTTGGAGTAGAACACCCTCCCCTCTCTAATATTTTGAAATGTGAAATACGTTAAATCGTTGGGCATAATAGCTCGGGTTTTTTTTTCTCTTTAAGAATACAGGAATTAAATTGCCATCTGTCAAGAGGGAAACCCCCCAGAATTTATTACATAGTAAATGTAAAATCAATTAAACATGTTTCTTGCAAGGCTTACTGTTTTTTTCCTGGAAGATTTGTATTTGATCTCATAACTACAGAATAATTCTTAAGTCATTGAGCTGTGAATTCCTGCACAGCAATCCAGCACTTACAGTTTTAAATGTTACAAGACAACCCTCCATCACATGCAGCTATTTAAAATTTGCTTTGTCTGCTTTAGCTACACAAATAAAAGACACAGGACAGGTCTAAAACTCAAATTATTCAGTGTTACCAACCTTCAGAAGCCTAAATGAGGAATAAAAATGATCGGTACAAACTCTGCCCCTTGTATTACCTGACCCAGTTACAGAGTTCTCAGTTAGCATCGTTGTAAGGATGAGCATATATACAAAATAAGAGAAATTTGTAAGGAAACACACAGCCAGCAGAAAATGTTGTACTGCTTTAGTGTGGGTTAAAGTCCTCTCTGTTTTGTTTCCCTCCTTCCTCTAACTTTCTGATCCCATGTAAGAGCTGCCGTGCTCCCCTGAGCGTGTTCAGTGCCGTGTCTGAGGGATGCACTCTGTCTGTGCTCACTGGAACAACGTGCATTTCCATCAGCAGCTCCCTGGAGATGGGGCAATCAGCCCAGAGTGGAAACCTTGAAAAGCTGCCCTGGAGGAGCCAAGTCCTTTGCTATCCCATTGTTCTGGTGCACCTGGCAGCCTCCTCTGTGCCTGGGGCACTGCAGAGAGCCCACTGGGACGCAGGCAGTGCTCCCAGAGGAAACTCCAGGGCCTGAGGATGTCCAAGAGTTCTCTCCTGAAGCACCAAACAGGCCATGTGACTTTGTCAGCCAGCACACAGAATATTTCATAATCATAAGTACCGGGGTTACCATAAGATAGGCTTAGGAAGGGCCATAAGCCAACCTGTGTGTTCTCTGCAGGGGCACAGGGTGACCACGAAGGACTTGAGTGTCATCATTTTCCTACTGAAACAAAAGATTATGTAGGTAAAACTCATGTTTTATTTAGAAACTGAAAACACAGGCTGGCAGTTTAAATTCACATCTACTTTAATGTTAAAACAACAACTGCAGGGCCTCTGTCTCCTCCATGCCTCGAGGCTGGAGCAAATCTGCCATTTGTTCTTGCACTGAAAGGTCTTGGGATTTATCACACAACTCAACTGACTTGGTGTGACAATGCCACCACTGATGCAATCTGCTTATCTCTCCATCTCACAAAGAAATTGTTTTATCCTAAATTAAACTTTCAATAAACACTACAGGAGCTTGCTAATCCTTACCCAAACTCTTCTGAAAGTTTAGAGCCTTTGTGCATTTTCTGTTGAAGATGTATTTCCCCCTCTCCAGTCACTGACTGCAGCTGTCCTGATTTTACCACCCACACATCCTTTTTTTTCCACCAGATATCACCTGGTGCTTCCAGGAACCTCACCCACACTCCAGGCCAATCACATGGGTATATTACTTTGGCTAATTAGCCAACCCACCCAGGCTGACCCAAAAAGTCTAATTAGCATTACACTCCTAATTGAGAAATCTTACTCATGGTTTTTCAGTGGTCTGTAGTAATCCAGCCCTTTTCATGAGTCTTTCTTTCAGACAGTCAGAAACCTTGATACTTGATACTAAAGACAGGCTTTGAACCAGCCTCGTTTGCTGTCCTGAGCCAAGACCTTTAATAAAATCCAGGCTTCTTCTGAAACACCAGTTCTTGGCAAATTAACTCCAGACTGTTCCTTCTCACCTCTCCAAGAGGCTGTGCCAATGTAATTGTGGGAGCTGCTCGCTCCTCACAGCAGCACAGCCTCTCTCAACAGAGATGTTGGACCAGGCCTGTCCTGCAGATTAATTCACCCCTCTTGTTTTTTTCTCTTCTCCTTTGTTGCCCAGCCTAGAATCTCGCCCTCCTCCCTCCCTTTAGCACAAACATGTTTTCCTGTAATCCAGTTCTGAGCTACAAACTTGCCTATTGCTGATTCATCCAATCAAACATTGGATGAATCAAGGATTAAATGCAGCACAGACCATGGAAAATGGCCCTTCAGAGCTTCTTACCTGGATGCTCAGGGCTAAAGAGCAAAATTATCAGCAAAGAAAGCAGAAAGGACAGTGTTTGATCTGGTTTAGGGTTACCTGAGCGAGGTGTGGTAACTGATGTCATAAGGAGCCTTTTTGGTTTTCATTTTATGGAACACAACTTTTATATCACATCCAAATTCCCCAAAGAGAAGGGATTGCAGATGTTGACAGTAATATTATAAAGAACTTATAGCTTATAGAAGCTCTCCTGTTCAAAGGGCTTTATTGTTTATATAACTATCCTAAAAAAATAAGGCTTTACTTGGGGAAACCTCTAAGCCACATGAATGCTACAAATATACTCCAGTGATTTCTCAGCTCTGGGTATAACAAGAGATGGTTTGGCTGCATAATGATCTTTAAGAATATTGGCTAATTACAGCCAAAGCAGAAACCCCACTACTTATCCAGAAGACAGATGTCTCTAGAGTCATCTGTAGCACTTCCTTCCTTTCCATGCTTACCTGAAAATCTCCTTAGAATTCTAGGGACAGAACTGGAGGAAAGAACTGTTTGTTCTACAAAATATGTTGTATTAGAATTTGATCAAGTTATTACTTCCTTTTCTACCTTGTATATTTATATAAGTGCAGATTGGATCCACATACACTTGAATTTTGAGTAGTCTGAAGAATGCTGAACTGGGTGGGAGCAAAAGCAGCAACTTGGCAGGGAAACAGCCCTTGGGCAAAAGAGATGCTAAACAGAGACCCAGTAAAAATTGATTTTGATTTGGCTGAGTTGGAAGACTTTGTGAACTATAGTTGGAGCATGTACAGTTGGTTTTGGGTCTCATTTGGTTTTCTTTGTAAGGCAAGGACAGAAGCTTTTCCCAGGTATTTCAACATTTGAAGGGAAGAGCCAGATTTTTCAGGTCAAGAAGTAGAGGGGGATCAATTGAGAGCTGCCAAAATATGAGCTGAGTTAGATCTCGTAAAGGACCAAGACTAAATAGTAAAACAATTAAGTAACAGGAGAAATAAGAAAAAATGTTATTGCTAAGGAGAGAGGTAATTTAGATAGTTTAAGTAGGATGTCAACAGTAAATGAATGTTTGAAGTGTCATAGATTATGATAAATACAGGAGCAGGGGCAGGATGGCAGGTGGGATAAAAGCTAAAAATGAGATGCAGGTAAAAATCAAACATTCTTCATCTCAGAAATTAAAACCAGCTGACTCATGAAATACAGGATTCTGTACCAGATCTCTCTAGCAATTGGGAATGTACAAGGTACACTGGAGAAGGTTAAACACCAATGCTACTGGAATTAAATTATGGGTAAGGGAGTGGCTGCTGAGGATATAGGCAGTTATTGAATAAAAAGTCATGGGAAGGATATAAATGGGATTTAGAACTCAAGTAGAATATTCATTAATTAAGTTGGCAAAAAAAAGGAGGAGTGTGCTACTAAAACCTGTAGATTATACAGAGCTGGAAGACTGTAGGACCAAAATATCCTAAAGAAAGAACTAAATTGATGAGCGAAGTTCCAAAAAACAAAAACAAAACCAAAAAACCCCAAACAAACTAAAAAACAAAGATCCCCACACACATACAAAATACACACCCCCAAAAAACAACAACAACAAAAAAACAAAACCAAAAAGCCAAACCCCTTAAATGTAATGTCCAAAATAATTTATTTATGGCATAATAACACACATCTGTCAGAAATGCAGAGCTCACTCACTGAAATCTAATGGGGAAGATTTGTGCAGTGAAACAATCAGAATCTGATCCCAGGTTCAGTGAAGTGTTTGCAGGAGGTGTGAGACGTGCTGGGTATCACTGACGTCAGCCCTGCTCAGGGAAGCTAAATGTAAACTGAGCTGGCAAGGGAAAGTGCTATTCAACTGACCAGGCAGACAGAAGAGGCTCTGCCTATAGCATTTGCAGGAATATGTCTTGCTTGGTTTAGTAAAAGGAAGGCTCGAACACAGTACAGTTGCTTTTTATAAACATGTTGTACTGGTAAAGAACTAGAGGCAGAAAAACAAGCCAAAGGACAATACAAACCAAGAAGAAATGTCTATAAACTGAATAAAACTAGGCTGGAAATAAACACATATTGTATAATTGAGCAAAGCAGTGAAATCCTGAAGTGACTTTCTGATAGAGAGCATCCAAAAATACAAAACTCTTCAAAAATTCGTTGCTTCCTGCTTTATACATTTAATGTGCAGTGAGTGTGGCAGGGGGGCTTTCTGATTGTTGGCCAAGACCTTACCCTGTTTCAGGTGAATCTGGTACAGGTGATGTATCTGCTTTGCTCCCGTGGTGCTGAACAGGACTACAAAGGTTTTGCTATTTATTGTGTTATATATTCCCTGTGGACTGAGAAAGGCAGTGAAACAGGGACAGCTACAATGCACACCTTAAAAAGAATCCACCTTCACACTGCCTGGTGCAGGGGGGCACTTAGAGGAGAGTTGGCTCCTGCTTTTTGCAGTTTTTTGGAGTACCAGTGTTCAGCCTTGGAAATCTGTATGGAAAAGACACTCAGCAAAACTGATGCCAGCCTAGAGTTTCTTCATGTCAAAACTGTGATAAAGAATTCAATAACTTAGAGCAGCTTTTGTTGTTGCTCAACCAACTTTCAAATCCTGTTAAGGTCTTCCACTGAATGGAAAAGAAAATGACTGCTCAGAGCAGAAAACAAGCTATACAGCACAATTTTTACTTGGATTAGTATCTTAAAAATGCACTGAAAAGGGCACCTTTTTTTTTAAACATAAAAAAGTATTCTAACTTTGATTTCACAGACTAAGTGCTTCCCATTGATAGACAACTTGCTAGACAACAGTTTTCTTCTAGAATATTTTTACACACAGTCTTAAAAATCATAGAACCATATAATGGTTTGGGTAGGAAAGGACCTTAGAGATCATCTGTTTCCAACCCCCTGCCAGGTTGTCAGGGAAGGTGAGTACCCTGGCAAGGACTCACTGCTGTCAACATCTACACGCCAGTATTTCCCCTTAGATAACGAAACATCTGACTT
Source organism: Empidonax traillii (assembly GCF_003031625.1). Taxonomy (NCBI): domain Eukaryota; kingdom Metazoa; phylum Chordata; class Aves; order Passeriformes; family Tyrannidae; genus Empidonax; species Empidonax traillii. The sequence goes on along the minus strand of NW_020955402.1, from coordinate 542,803 downwards.
CCCATTGGCCTTTCCAGCCCTATTTCTAGGATAAAAATAATCCCACCCCCCAAGGAGATGAGGTTTCTAAAGGAAAAGTAGGATGTTGACTTATTAGGGAAAAAGAATTTCTGAAGTAGCATCACTTGTTGAAGCTGATTGGTCCCTTCCACTGCCAATCAACAATTCTAACGGACAAGGATGCAGCTCTTTTATTGCAGCTCTTGCCTGAAGAAGCCAGATTTCCACTTCTATTTCCTGAACAGGGAACATTAAAAACATGCAGTTGCCCAGCAGCTTTCACACAGTTCTTTCCAGTGAAAAAATTGCTCCCCACAGATCAGGAAGGAATGTGGAGTATGGGATAGGAACGAGCTCCCCCATGTGCTGAGACTAAATGAGCGTGCTGCATGTTTTCACCAGGGAAAGAGCTCACAGACAGATGGAAAGGCAAGGGGAAGGGGCACAGCAGGTCTGGGAGACCATCCAGTTCCTGGCCAGTTAAATTTCATAGAATCAGAGAATCAGAGAATCAGCCGGGTTGGAAAAGGACCTCTGAGATCAAGTCCAAGCCTTGATCCAACACCGCCATGGTTGGTTCCCAGACTATGGCACTGATGCCACATCCAGTCTCATCTTAAAAACTTCCAGGGATGGAGAATCCACCACTTCCATGGGCAGCCCCTTCCAATGCCTGATTACCCTCTCTGTAAAGAATTTCTTCCTAATATTCAACCTAAACCTCCCCTGGCACAGCTTAAGATGATGCCCCCTTGTCCTACTGATAGTTACCAGGGAGAAGAGACCAACCCCCACCTGGCTACAACCTCCTGTCAGGGAGTTGCAGAGAGTGATGAGGTCTCCTTTGAGCCTCCTCCAGGCTCAACAACCCCAGCTCCCTCAGCCTCTCCTCATGGGAATTGTGTTCCAGTCCCTTCCCCAGCCTCGTTGCTCTTCTCTGCCCCTGCTCCAGCCCCTCCATGTCCCTCCTGAGC
>NW_020955402.1:419592-541552 GCF_003031625.1 Empidonax traillii | reverse complement strand
CAGAGAGTGATGAGGTCTCCTTTGAGCCTCCTCCAGGCTCAACAACCCCAGCTCCCTCAGCCTCTCCTCATGGGAATTGTGTTCCAGTCCCTTCCCCAGCCTCGTTGCTCTTCTCTGCCCCTGCTCCAGCCCCTCCATGTCCCTCCTGAGCTGAGGGGCCCAGAGCTGGACACAGCACTCCAGGGGTGGCCTCCCCAGTGCTGAGTGCAGGCCAAGAATCCCTTCCCTGGACCTGTTGGCCACACTCTTCCTGAGCCAGGCCAGGATGCCACTGGCCCTCTTGGCCCCCTGGGCACACTCTGGCTCATATTCAGCTCCTGTCCCTCCACACTCCCAGCTCCCTTCCTGCCTGGCTGCTCTCCAGCCACTCTGTCCCCAGCCCGGGGGCTGCCGGGGCTCGTTGTGCCAAAGTGCAGGACCTGCACTTGGCCTGGTTGAACCTCATCTCCCCTTGGAATCAGCCCATGGATCCAGCGTGTCCAGGTCCCTCTGCAGAGCCCTCCTGCCTTCCAGTTGAAGTACCTTTCCCAGGGTACACAGGTACATAGTGGATAAGGTACTCCTTGGGGCTTGAGGGTGTCATAATCCTGTGCTGAGATCTGAAGTTGTGAGGTTTTGACCCTTGGATCCAGGGACTATGGCTCTGGCTGATGCTGTGCTGTATCTGCTTCTCCAGTCTTACCTTGAGCCACCAAGATCCATCATTACTGGATCTATCCAGAATTGAAGTTTATATTTTGAAACAAGAGAGTCAGGAAAAAAGGCAGTGGAGCTGACTCAAGTCCAGTGTTATAACCACATTTTATCTCACTAGTTCTGTATCAGAGCAGTGGAGTGGGAGGAGGTACAGGAAGGAGGAAGAGCACTGGGTGAGATTCTTGAGCTTCTCTCCCAAATAAAACTGAAGTTCATAACTCTGCTATGAACAGAGCAGAACAACCATCCATGGTGCTTCTCTTCTTGCTCCCTGTGGTGCTGCACAAGTCCACAGCCACACACAGGGGGTACCAGTGGCTGGGCTGAGCCCTGAGGAGCTTCCTGAGTTCCTCCTAGAAGCTGAGAGACACTGGAGGAGGATATTTAAGCAGATGAAGACAAGTTTGCTCTCCTGGCAGCCAGACAGATGGAGCGTGGTCCATCACCAGATTCCAGTATTGGAAGTGTTTGTGTGTGGGTTGCTTATTTTTTTCTATGGACAAATCAAGAACATTTGAAAATGAGCTGCTCTGGTTTGGATACTTCCACAATTTCTCTTGGTGCTTATCCTTGTTTAAAAATTTTGACACATATTTAGCACATGATCCTTATTCAAAATAAACTGCAATGATTGCTGGGGAGAGGGGCAGAATCCTTGCAAGTTAAACATGAAGTAAAGCCAAACTGCTTTGTTTAACAGGTTATGATTTAAAGGTCAGAGAAATCAAACAGAAAAGTCAAGTGGAGACAGGGAATAATAACAAAAAAAGTGGAGAGGAAACACCCACCACAGTGGGGAAAGGAAGGGAGAGCAAGGAAGAATCTCCAAAAAAAAAGATACTTCTATTAGGTCCAGCTTAAAGAAACAAAATCAGAGAGTAAAAATAGATGAAAAATCAGATAAAATATAAAATCAAAGTCTGTTATGTGATAGTAATTATAGCACTAAGACAAAGCAGAGAGATCTAACTTGGACTCACTCTCCTGTTCTGCTTGTGTAAGTGGCAGCTCTTGCCTGTTCTCTAGCAATGGAATTACTGCTTTCCTTGTTTTAATTTGGAAAGGGCTGGAGTTTGCTCTCTAATAGAATGAAGACAATTTTTGAAGCTTCCAAAAAAATGCCTGTGGGACCAAAAAGTATTTCTCACAGAAGTCTACTAAGAACAGATAGGCTACTCCACAGTGGGGGGCTCATTATTACTTAAAAACCAGTTGTTTTCTTTCTTCCTGAGGGGAGTGACTATGGAACACAGAATCCTAAATACCACTGGCAGACTGGGAGATTATCACAAGATCCTCTGGCAGAAGATAATAAAAAGGTTACCAGAAGAATCATTTTGTTGTGTGAATGAAGACAAAAAGAGAACAGTATTGTTCTTATATAAATGTGGAAAATGTATTAAGTAGTAATAATTGCTTTTTCAGTTTTAGCACTTTGTTGCCTACTGTATTATAAAATTAGCACTAAGGCTAAATCATGATATCCTACAGACAACTGAAGTTATCCAAGTCATCCTGGGCCTGAGGCTGGAACCTGTCAGGTTGTCTGGGGGCTTCTTCCTTTGGGCTTCTCATCTAATGAGTATCATTTTATTTTGTTATCAACCCTTTCTCTTACCAAGCTTTGCTCAGCTCCTCCGCAGGGATCACATATTTTTCCAGGTATACTGCTGGTGATAAGCATTCAATATATTCAGAAGTAAAAAAAATAATTCTCAGGCTACACCCAGAAAGCTTTATTTCAGTTGGGCAAATTTCTGTTGATGCCAGTAGCAGAAATTCTGACCAAACAATTCTAAGCCTTCAATAAATGCCCATTCACATGTTCTCCTCTAGCCTAAAGGTCATCAGATCCTCTCACAATGAGCACTGACCAGGTCTTGACACATCACTTTGAAACAAGCTAAGAAAGACAAGCAGTTATAAATGTTTTGATTTAATCACGCTCATTTAATGGATGCATTCCCAGTTAACATCCAAAAGCATTTATGTGGAGTTTTATCACCAGGACATACCCAGAATTTACCTGTGACTCCTGTGCAGAGGGAGACCCAGTAAATAAGAGAACTGGCAGTTCATCTGAACCTCCCTTAGCAGCCACTCCAGCTCCTGGTTCAGGAGCTCAGGAGCTATTTTAGAACAGGTTACTTTCACTTCCATGAGCAACTTATTAGTAAAATCTCTGCTCAATATTTGTATGCTGTGTCTCATTAGTTTTTAATTGCTGTCAATATTAAAAGTCTTAGGATTAATTTTCCTGCGTGAACTTTGTTTTTATATTTTAATATATTACAATACCTGCACACGTCAAGTTCAAATGATTCAAATACATCAAGCCTTCTGTAATGAAACAGTGACTGTTTCAAATGTAGAGACATCCTTCAGCCAGCAGCTGCTCTGAGTCCCTGCCTCTGTCCCACCAGAACACCTGCCCCAAATAGGGCTCATATTCTAAGGTGGAAAAAACAACCTCGATGTAGGAAAAAAAAAAGGTATAAGTTTATACTTGTGATAAGTAAATTTACTGGATAAAGTGTGCCTCAAATGTAGCCTTTTACCAGGATGTGGGGAACTCAGGCTCCATACATGGTTATTTTCTCCTTTTCTTAATGCCTTATGTTTCTATTAGGATCTAACAGAGTAACAGCAGTTTTTCTTACGTTTTCACAAACATAAAATAACTAAGAGGTTAAAAACCCCCTTTGATTAAAATAAGCATCTTCCCTTCCAACTATACAAAGATAAACATTGTGCATATATACACACACACATTTTTATATATGTACACATTAAGAGCACAATAAAACATATATATTAAAATATATCCCATATTTAAATCATAGAGTTAATGAAACGAACACATAAAAACAGCATTTATTATTTGTAAGATAGATAGCCAACATCTTGTTTAATGTGATACAGCTTCTGTAACCCGATGTCACACGCTGCAGTACCAAATAACGGATAACCCCCCAAATCCTTTATCCCACAAGATGTCGCTGCGATGCCAAGAACCCAAACACTGCGGGAAAGAGGTCCCTGCCTTCCCCCCGGCAAGGACCGCTGGGATTCGCCACTTGGGAATGGCTTTCGACTTCAGGAACCTTTGGAAGGGTCTGCATTCCGTGCTCTGCGATTTGCATGTCCCACCAATACTCCCCTCGCTCTTCATGCAGTTTGATGCCAGTGTTTTAAATTCTCTACCGATATATTTAGGAAGGCATCCTGCTGCTGCCTTTTTGTCCTTCAAGCCACAACAATAACTCTGTAAGCGTTTAAATATGAAACATAATTTGCTTGGCATTGATTTAAAAGAACTTGTGTGCAGGTGGGCAGTGTAAGCGGTGAAGAAGCACACAGGCATTGTTTGAAGGCACTGATGGTTGTCAAAGTTCCTACAGACCTTCTGAGGTAAACAGTGAACAGAGAAAACCTTAGTGATTTCTAATGCAGACTACAGAAGGTGCTCAATTAGTCTCTACACAGCTTATTTATTGCCAAGCTGTATTGCTGTTTATCAGAGTAACCTGAATGTTTATTTTTTAAATTACAGAGTGATATAGTAATATTATTACTATACTAAAGTATTATTGGTATAAATATGAATTCAATTATAAATAAACTTCAAATATAAATATATATAAATATGCAAATTACATTTTAAATAATTACTATTAATTAAAATATTAAAGTAATCCAGAGTGATACAGTTTTTTATTACAGAGTGATACAGTAAAATTCCATCCAGACTTTCTCCAGTGCCTCTGTGCTCTCTTGCTCAGAGCAAAGAGAAAGTCAGAGCCTTGAGTGTGTTTAAGATGTTATTCCACAAACCTGGGGACATCAGTTTTATGGTCACATGATGCCATAGCACCATAGTTTACTTCTAAAAAGCAGAATAATACTGAATGCTATGCTTCCATATAACTCCGTGATGGGATCCTTTCCAGTTAAATGCCTTCCCCTTCAGTTAAGATCAAATCAAGTAACCATATTGTCTGGTCATCGTAAAAGCTTCAGTGATTTGAAACAAGTTGCTGCTCATCATAAGTAGTTTGCTTTAAAAAAACCTTAAATGGAACAGATGGGAGGGAACAGAACTGTGACTGCTCCTATGGAAGCTCAAGAGCAGGGAGTTTGTTAATGGCTTGCTTTTCTCTGTAGAATTAATACTTTTCCTTGTTTACACTATGCTGACATTTGGTTCAATTTTCTCTCTGAACACAGAAGAATAAAAGTGGATAAAACTGCTTGGCTCCAGCAACATCATATGAGGGGTCAGGGAATGAAGAATGACGTGGTTTTATTTTGGGGTTATTACCAGCAATGCTATTCCTCTCTTTTAAACCCAAAAGAGGCAGGATATAGGTGGGAATGCTGTGCTCTTTGTGATGTCATGGCATCATGGATATTGTGTCTGTGCTGCACAAATTCCTTCCTTCCATTAAGAATAATAAATTCCTTCTTTTGTGGATAATGCAACACAGTCTCTCCAGAGGAGGACTGAATGAACGTTCCCCTAATGGATTTTCCTGAGCTTCAGCTTCCACACGCCCATCAGCTCTGGCACTTTATGAATGTGCATGGACAGTGTCCCCCCCCCTGCGGAATTTGGTTCAGCACAGTTCACGCCATGACCCGAGGAGAGGTTTGACCATTATTGTTCAGTACACAAATGCTGGTACAGAAAGGAGTCCAAACCAGCCTGCCCTGAGCACCCTCCTGCAGGGCTGTGCAGCTCCTGGCAGCAGCACTTTGGGCAGTGCTCTGTCCTGGCAGCAGATGCAGGCAGGGAGAAGCAGTTCCCCTGCTGAGGACACTCCATCAGGTAGGTTCAACCCACTGGTTTGGTTTTTAGGAAAGACTTGAAAAAGAGATCTCTAGAGATCTATCAAAAGTATGCAAAGACATTACAAAAGGTGGAAATTTAGATTTCCATCTTTTAATTGCCCGCAAGTAGAATAGAAGTGAAAAATTTCAAAATCATATTCCTAGATTAAGTTCTATTATGTATTTTCAGCATGGTTTAGGGTAAAACAAGCTATCATGTTTTTATATTAATAGAAACCATTTTTTAAAGATTATTTTGACTGTATTAGTTTTAACAGATAGAAATTCTCTGAGTGCAAGTGTCCTCCTGCACAGCTCCACAGAACCTGCTCCAGAGTCTGTTCAAGTGTTTATAGATAAATAAAGAAACATGTAACATGCAAACCACGTATTTTAAAAATCTTGATATCTCTGATACCTCAGATCATAGATTTAGTGCTCTAAGAATCACAGGATTTGCCCCTCTGAGGTTTCCCTTTGGAATTTGCTCCTTTTGGCACTCAGACAGGGAGAACTTTGTCGACCTTCATAACACATTGCAAAGCCAGTCATTCCCACCCAGACTTGGCTGCACAGCACTAAACAAGGGCTTATTTTCCTAATCATTGATTTGTTTTCTGATGGCTGGTTAATTGGAATAGTCCTGACCATTGTGGGCAGTTCGGAATTGAAGGATGTTTTATGCACGATGCACCCAGTGCTACAGGAGTGAGCAGATTGTAAATGCTTCTTAAAAGCCTACACAGATAATAAGGGAATTTAAAACATGGCACAACTGTAGCTGCAAACTGAAGTAGCAAAACACACCAATTACTCTTTGATATCTCTATTACTTTGGTTTCTAAGACCACATGGGCACATATACAGAGTTGATTTGGGATAAATTACTGGCTTTGCATTTTATGTGACCTGTAGAAATGGGCAGTGTCCCCCTGCCCCACAAATAAATGGACTGTGTTTCCCAAGAACAGGATTAGAAAAGGAGAACACTGTTCAAAGACGAAAGGGGCAGATTGTTTTAACAGACTGATTTTGTTCTTAGCAAAACAACCCAGCTAAAAATGAACTGCACATGAGGAGAAATCTGCTTTAAATACTACAGAGCTGTTCCATGATTTTCCCTGGGAAGATTAGTGGGCATTTGCAAACAGACCCTTCTGTAGAAATTCAGATCCTATTTACCAGTCCTAAACTGGTGGATCATATAAGCAAGACCAATTCTAAGGAAGCAGAGTCTGATTAACTGAGAAGAAGATTAACAGATATTGTAAGTACTCTGAAGGGATATCTCTGTTTTTGGTCAACTGCAATCCAGAATTTAAGGATAGGATACAAAAAAGAAGATTAATGTTGGATAACATCCTGTTTGTCATCAGCAAGGGCTGAATCCTTCAGCAATAACCTGAACTAAATAGAAACCTACCAGAAGTCCATCAGATAGCCAGATTATCTTCTTTGGATACATTCAAAATTTTTTCATTTAAGAGGGGAAAAAAACCATTCAATGGACATGCTGAGTGACAGCAATGAGCCAAGAATTTAGGAACCTTCTGAAAATGTTCCTCATGCCCTATTTTCATTCTGGACTTAGGTAGGCAGCTTTTCTTTGGAAATGAGTGAAAACTTTATTTACATACAACAAGTAGCCAGTGCCTTTGGATGACCCCAGTAACCGTAAATGCTCTTCCTCCCTTGGCCTCTCTGAAATACAGGAAAGCATGCTGACTCAAGAACTTCTATTTTTTTCCCCCAAATGTGAATTATCAAATGTGAATCTATTAATGTCCCAGTAATGTCTATCACTGGTTTAAATTTTTATTTATGTTGACTTGTATTGACTGGGCAACTCTAAATTTGACTCTTTGCTTCATTTTAATATATGGATAATTTACTAGTCCTGAAAGAAGCTATTTTGGCATAAGGTGATTTATTTTTTTCCCTCCCAGTTTTTCTTTTTTCATCCCTTTACAATGGACTTGAGTCACGTTGGATGGAAACTTCTCCATTGTATGTGGTTCCGTGGTTGAAACAATTTTGTGCTTAGTTTCAAGTGGCCATATTATAAATAGAAGCCCCACCACTTTTTTATGTGGGCTGGTGTATTTTTGTATCTTAAAGCATGATGATATATTTGAAGAACAAATTAGTCATTCTGCCTCAAGAACTAGTCTGTCTGAGGTATGCCACAAAATTGTTTTCAAATTGTTTACCTGGTGTGGAGCCTACTGGAAATAAAAATAGATTCCTGATTTAGGCTTGGTAATTCCTGTATTACAGTTTGACTTATTCTGCTCCTTAACTGATCACTGTGGAGCTGTGCTGGGAGAGCAGCAATTCATCCTTACAGGCTATGGTCAGAAGGATTTTACTGTATTGTATGCACAGCTTCTCTGGACAACCTGTTCTGGCTCCTTACCCACCTCACCATGATGAATTTCTTCCTTATATCCAACCTAAATCTATCCTCTTTCAGTTTAAAACTATCACCTTGTCACTACAGTCTTGATCCAAAAAAGGGGCTTGTAAGCCCCCTTTATGTACTGAAAGGCCTCACTAGTGTTGTCCTGGAGCCTTCTGTTCTCCAGGGGACACCTCCTGCTCTCCCAGCTTGTCTCCACAGCAGAGGAGTTCCAGCCCTTTGGGGCATCTTCTGGACCTGCTCCAACAGGTCCATGTCCTTATGCTGGGGGTCCAGAGCTGGAGGCAGCACTGCAGAGTGGAGCAGAGGGGGAGAATCCCTTCCCTCGACCTGCTGGTCCCAGTTTGGATGCAGCCCAGGACACAGCTGGCCTTCTGGGCTGCAAGTGTTCATTCCTGACTCATATCCAGTTTTCCATCCCCAAGTCCTCTTAGCAGGGCTGCTCTCAATCAATTCATCACCCATCTTGGTGATACTGGGGGACTGCCAGGGCCCAAGTGCAGGACTCTGCCACCCAGGTCCCCCTGGCTGGCATCCCTGACCTTTACTGACTGCACCCTCAGCTTGGTGTCACCACAAACACCCTGAGGGTGCACTCAGTGCCATTAATAAAGGTGTTACACAGTGCAGACCCTCCAGGGCCACCACTTGCTACTGGTTTCCATTTGAACACTGAGTCATTGGTAACTCTGGGCATAGATATCTGCCTAAATATTCCACCTATCAAATCCATACCTCACCAATTTAGGAGCAAAAATTTTACGTTCTCAGAGCCTTTTACAAAAATACCACGCTCCCTGAAGTTATTTTAAACCATCAGTAAAATAAACTTCACATTTTGTAAGCACGGAAATGGCAACACAAAGATGATTTCCAAACCTTGAAAACCTGCAAGCAAGGCCAGGGGTAGAATTCTGCATCCCCACACTTTAATTGGCAGACCATACAAGATAAAATACGTGAAGTGCATCTATTTGCAACCTTTGGCACATGTTTTCCAGTAAGCTAAAAATATTTCAGGAGTTTTCTAGATTTCTGTATTGCAGCACATATTAAAAAAGATTGTAATGTAATTAATTTCTCACAAGAACAACAAGAATTATTGTCTTAATGTTCTTTCTGGCATCCTCAGGGCAAAGGTTATCTATGACTGTGCTTCTTATTATTTCCACGATATTTTATACACATGTAACTGAAAGGAAACAGTTCAGATTCTGGTAATTCACTGAATCCACAGTTATCATTTCCTCATAGAAACACACCAATACTTGCACTTCTCGATTATAGCTGGAAACAATCTCATTTAAATACGACAAACTGATAAAACATGTTGATAAGATCTTCAATCCTTGTAGCTCCAGGTGTCTGCATGGTTTTCCAGCCAATTTCTTTGAAGATTTTAAGCTTAAAATTATACACCAAGATGCTGCATTTTAAAACTAAAAGTTTCCTACCTGAGGCTGCTGAGTGGCAGTGGGTCTCTGAGGAGATGGAATAGGAGTTTTGGACAGCATTTGGTTCATTTTGCTCACGACCAGCTCAGTGATGTGCTGCCTGTCTTCGGTCTGGTGCTCCCCGATCAGAGGCATTGCACAGTCCATGACCTGCAAAATCAATCAGCAGCTACAGAGGTGGCACAGAGGAAACTTCTTCCACAGCTGGGTGGAACACTGGCTCATCTATTTACTTAGCTGTTTTTAACAGAAGTCAAACAGGAGCTGCAGAAATGGGATGTGCTGTATCAGAAACAAAGCTGGAGTGCAGGGCATGGGGCAGCGGATCAGGAGAGCAGCAACTCTGCAATGCCACCCCCTCCAACCTTAAAACAAAATACAGGCTCAGAGGGACACCTGGGGATTCACTCTCTGGGCAATGGGACTCCAGTGGGAAGCACAGAGCAGATAAGGAAAGTGAGATTTCTTGGGCTGTTCAGTGATGTGCTGGAAATCTGAAGCAATTGTTCTTCTGTCCCAGCTACATATCTGAAGGTTTTCTCTTTTTGTGGCTTATTCCATGTCCATGAGCTGAATTACAACGTGGAAATGCAAAGCAGAACTTCCAGCTTCCTAGATATTTGCGGGATTTTGCTAGGGAAGGCTGGATCCCTGTTGATTCATGAGAAAATTTAAATAATACCTTCTTATTATTGATACCCTTTTTCAAAAAGGAGTGTGGCTGCAGTGCAGCTGATGCAAAGAAGAAGTAAGAGTTTCTACAAAGAAAGTAGGATAGCAGAGAGGAAAATAAAAATGTGCACATTTCCATTCTAAACATGACAGGTTAATAGTGTTCAGTGGTTATTTATTGCAGCTATTGAGATGAATAAAACTAACACTGAATTTCATCACTTCAGTGGGTTACAAACATTTGTTATTTCTCCAGAATATTTGTTATTTCTCCAGTGTATCTACTTTTGACACATCTGTGTTTGTTTTAGGGGAAATAAAAGCATAACATAATAACCCCAATAATTATTCACAATGGCACTGAATGTTCTTATTTCAGAAAATAATAGGATTTAATTTACTTTTGAGAAACAGCAATCCTTTTCCCACGTGCATCAAGACTGTTCAGAAGCAGGTGAAGGTGGGTCCATGTCACCTGCAGCCCTGTACTCTGATGTTTTTCATAGGGATGGATGCCAAGGGACTGAGGCCAACAATACAAACAACAATATCAATAATTAATTTCAGAGATAAAGCAGTCAGACCACATTAGCAGTAACACACTGTATGGCTGCCATTGTATCTGATCCAGTGAGAGCCCTGCTGCACACTGAGTTGTGTCCCTCTAACTCTGAGCCTGTGAAAAGCTGCCAAATTAAAACTGTATACCAATCTTATACCAATATATCAAATGATATATCTCGACATCTCAAATTATTGATTTCTATATCAATATAGTATAGGCAAAGGCTGCAGCAGACACAATCACAACCCGTGCTGGTGAGAGAGAAGGTGGTGATGGGGGAAGAAGGACTGAATCATTAGTAAGGGATGCTCTTGGGTTCTGCACAGCTGGAGAAGGATCAGTGAGTTATATAAGGGTGTTTTAGTACTTCCCAAAGTGCCCTCCTGGTATCTCTTTGGCTTCTGAGGTTCCCCCTTTACTGCAGGGAAATGGAACAAGATTGAAAGGATTCAGCAGTCAGAAAAGTGCTGATAAAGGCAACTGTAAATTCTTATGGCCAGAGAAACACCCTGAACTTCTCTCACTCCTGTCCAACCTCCTCATCTGGAAGGGATACAGTGGGGAGAATGAAACTCTTCTCAATCCACCAACCTACATGAAACATCTCCTTTATCAACAGAGAACACGGTTTTACCTTGCTTCTTTCAGATATTCAGGTTGTCATAGGTTTGACAAAAGATGTTGGAATTTTTTTCCCAACGTTTCTCCCCCCCACCTGGGGAATTGGGTCTTTAATTGCACCATTTGTTGTTTATTTGGATTTTGATAATAGAGCTGTTCTTTTCTACACATCCACCTGAGGTTTCCTAATTTCTGACTTGTAATCGTGTTAAACTGAGACACAAGTGCTTCTAGGAATTAGACACAAAAATTGGGTATATAAAAAGACATTTGGATTTAAAAGAACATGCGTGTCCCTTACAACACTGGAATGTAATCTCTCACCTTGCTCAGCATTTGGGAAGGAGCTGCATGGTAAATAATATGAACCTAACCTTGAGGTCTTCAAATTATGGTGAGTGCTATGGAAATTCTTACTGACTACTTTGATCCAAAAATGGCATTAGTTTGAAGTCCAAAATAATTTACATTCTTCTTCTCTTTGCTCTTTTACAAGAGACACTAGCATTGTGTGTTGACAACCAAAATGTTGGCAACGTTTGTGCTGGAATTTTCAGATCTAGGATGTCTCCTCTGATCTTCCTCACAGCCAAAAGCCTTTAAAATAACCCCAAAGTAAACAATGCAATTATAACTGAACTCCAGAGCAAATGTTTCCCAAGAAATGAATGAATGGTTTTCCACTCTTGGGCCACATCAGCAACAGTGAAGAAATGTTTAACGAGTACACAAAAAATTTCTTTAAAATTTACTGTTTTTTTTTTTTGTTTTCATAACTTTAGATGGAATATCCCCAGTGTTTTTAATTAATTGAGAGAAAGGTATTGAACCAATGTGAGTTATGTTTCTGAAGAGGTAAAATGTAGGTTGGCTCTTGAAATATAAATCTTTAATATTCATTTCTGCTCCATTGCTTCTATTTCTTGACATTGTCATAACACCTAAAGATCCACTTCATTGTATCATGAGCTGTTTCTTGCCAGCCTAATTGCACCATGCCTGGAGGGAGGAGGCAGCCACAGTGCCAGAGGCTCTGCAAGGTTTTAGTAATGACTGGATATAGAATGTCTTGATGTTGGTGTCAAGGGCATTGGATGTTTAGTTGTCCACTGAAAATCATTTGATTTTCAGAGGGATAGTGATATCTGTGGCCTGGAAATCTGCCCCTCTTGAGGGCAGGCTTTACTGGCAGCTATTTTTGCCAATATACACTATGAGGTACATATTAGCCCCCTCTCACCCAACATCAGGTATATCTTTCACAGATGTGCAAAGAAAACCTCCTTTTGTTTACCATCCACTTACATTAAAACAATTAGTTGGACTGTGAAATAAATTGCCTAAAATAAGGTCCTGCCAGAGGATTAGACAGGATTAAGATCTGGAGGATTGGGTTTGAATTTCTGGTTTGAAGTACTACTGCAACTGCAAGTTTCACGCACAAACTTTCTTTAGGCGGCCTATTTTCATTCCCAGTAAAAAAATTAATGACAGTTACCACAAATCAGTAATGTTTTATATAAATGTATCTTCAGAATAGAAGTATTTTGCACTTGTGAGCACTGACAGGACTGTCACGCTGACATTTCGCCCACTTTAGAAGACTTAACAAAGTTTAAACATACACAACGCACCCTGTTTATAAATAGTCTATTTACAGCCTGTGCTAGTTTTAAAACACCATTTAAAACCAGCCAGTTTTCAGTTCAGTACACCCCACTAAGAGGATTTCATGGAAAAAAAGACATCTGTAATTTATAAAATCAAATCTGTTACTTTTGCAGATGCCAGTAAAAACCTGGGGCACTATGAATTATGGTCACTTCATTCATATCACTGTTAACTTTCATTTATGTGCATTTCAGTAGCCAATTCTATGGATGAATTTCTCTCACTACTCACAAACTGACTGGATATATTGGCAGTAGTGACAGAAAGTACAGCAGCATGTTGAAGTCAACACCATTCTGTGACAAAGTGAAAGACCTTTCAGTGACAGGATCTTTTAGTGAATTAGTGATTTTAAAATTTGAAAACTAAAATTTGGGCTGCAAGACTGAGCCTGGCACAAGAAAGAGAAGAGAAATGTTGTTGAACTCTGATGAACAGGAAAGGAAATGGGATGGGATTAATAAAGGACCCAATGCAATTATAAGATATCAGCAATTACAAAGAGATCATCATGTTTGAGGGAGAGACTCCTCTGCCACTGCCCAGACACAGCTCTGTTGTATCATGGCTTTACCACCCAAGACTTGGGATGGCTTGATCAGAGTTTTAAGAAAACCCAAATAGGAAAAGACCTATGAACTCCAGAAGGTAGGATGATTGGTAAGTACAGAGGGGGGAGGAGTTAATTTTGTTGTGAATCAGGGTCATTTTGAAGGTCTGTGTTTGAGAGTGGGAGAAGTGGGAAAACACATTTGCTCTCAGAATAAGGGCAGCTGGACTGGGTGATGTTATACCACGTTACCCATCTGTTACTCTGCTGGGCTGTTTTTGTTGGACCTGGATGTCTCCCATTGTGGTGAAAATTTTGACTGTAAAGGTAGAGGCTGATACAGGTTTTAATTTAAGAGTTCTGAGTATAGGAAAGTCACTGACCTAAAGAAAAACTAATAGTTGGAGGAGGTTATTTAAGACTAAATGGGACTAAGAAGAGATGGTGTGATTTCTGAGAAGTGAGGGAGTGACTGGATGTGAGGTAATCCCAGGGCTTTCCCTGAGGTCTCCATAGCAGATGCAGAGATAATTTGTCATGGGAAACGTAACCACACCTGAGAAGTGGGAAGGGGATGGTACAGAAAATCGGTGGTGACTGCCTGGAAACTTTTACAGTCCCTCCTGGAGTGGGTGAATAACATCTGCAGGAAAAATAAGAACAGCTGGGAAAGTGCATTAAGCACTTCTAGATGAAGGATCCAGTGCCTCCAGATAAATTGATGTGGTCTTGATTTAATCTGGAATGAAAACAAACCAAGCCAACGATTTCTACATTCAACCAAAATCTCTGGATGATGCTGAATTTGTGAACTCATGCAACCGTAGTAAAAAAGAGGTAAAACTATATAGAAGATGCAGTTAACATGTCTGACAAAAATAGAAGGACTTCAAAGAGAGTATGTGAAAGAGATTGTTTTTATCTGTAAAATGGTAACTGTTTAAACATCACATGAATTTTACCTGTTTTCACCCTCCTATTAACAAAGTGTGGTTCATTACTTACTAAAGAAAACATATAAGGAGTGCTATTGCTGTTAGTATAAAATTTTAGAAGTTACAGGTATTTTGACAATAGATACAGTAAAAATAAATATTATATGTAAAAAAGATTAGTGAATAATTATTCTTAGGATGGAAACCAAAATATTAATGTTAGTGATGCAGCTCAATAATACTGCTCCATTCAAATGCAAACCAATGCCCTAGAAAAACATATTTGCCCCCTTCATTAACTATGTCACTAAATACACTTAATTTGCCTTTCTATCTAAAAGAACAGCTGATGTAATTGTTTCTGGAATGATGGCTGGAAAATTTCAGTGAATTAAATATGCTACTTCCAAAATATAAATAAGGCCATTGAATAAATGGATTTTTTTCTATCACATGAAGCCCACATGTGAGGGAATGTATTAATGAATTCAGCACTAACACATGATAAACTTGGAAAAATCTTAATTTAATAGGTTGGTTTTTTTCTAGAATTGTATGTACCTTCTTAGCTGTTTCTTATTATGTTCTATTAGGAATAATTAAGTTATATTAAGGAAACGAAGCAATGCTCATGCTTTGGAATAATGTTTATAGAG
Source organism: Empidonax traillii (assembly GCF_003031625.1). Classification (NCBI taxonomy): domain Eukaryota; kingdom Metazoa; phylum Chordata; class Aves; order Passeriformes; family Tyrannidae; genus Empidonax; species Empidonax traillii. The sequence goes on along the minus strand of NW_020955402.1, from coordinate 526,483 downwards.
ATGTGGTCTTAATTATAACTGATTTTATACCACCAAAAGTGTAATTTAGACTTCTAAATGTTCAATATTTCTTATAGTTCCATATTATGAGAGACTTGTGACTTTATCAGCTTGAATTTAGTTCCCTCCCTAACCTGAATAGAGGATATTCTTTGATGGTTGGAAAGATGGAAGTAAGTTTAGTTTCTGAGCACTTGGCAGGAAGCGTTAGAAGCTCGTGCTTAGTGAAGTTGTGCCAAAGCACAACTTCACATACAATTACACATAAAAACAGTTTCTTAATTTCTTGTATTGGTTTATTGGGGGCTGAAAGTTTTCTTTATGAAGTCCAAACAGTTTTCATCTTTCTAGGTCACAAACCACCAGGAAGCTAATTTAATTTAGCTTAGGGTACAATTAAGCAAGTAGAAATAAAACACCTGCTGCAGCCACTCACCCATTCAATTTTAAGCAAAATTTGGGAGACTGCCTGTGAGGCCACTGTAAAGGATTTTCTTCCAATTGTTCTTCTTTACTGTGTTCATCACCACAATATGAGCTTTTGTTTAGTTTCCCAGAGGTCTGGTTTTCCAAGGGTGAAACAGGAAAGATAATATTCAGTGGAGTCAGAAATATAAACAAGGCAAGGATCTGTTCCCTCAAGTACTGAAACTACAGAAGTATTAATTTAAGAATGGAAATATTAAAAGTCTTTATTACATTTACGAAGTTAAAAGTTGAATGCACCTTAATTTGAAGTGTTTTTAGGAAGAATTGGGGAGACAGTTAAAAATGTTGTGTTAATAAATGATGTGTTCATAAGGATCTTGTTTCTACAGCTTGTCTCTGGCATGATGATGCTTGGCAGCTGAGTGTTCCCACTGAGGGGAAAAGAAAAGGCACTGAATTAAGAGATAAAACAGAATAATAACTTGGCCCCTTCCTCTTGATTAACCTGACAGCCCCTCCATTTATCTGAGTGACTCTTTAATTAGTACATTGCTCTCTGGTAGGAGTTTGGATACAGCTCCTTGGAGAAGGGCAGGAACAGAGAAGAACCAGTGGGTTCTTTTGGAGAAGGCAGTTTCTTTCAAAGAACCATATTTAAAAGACTATATTCTTTTAAAGGGCAAAGTTACCTCTTAGAGCCCCCATCAAAAACAACATAAATGCAGAGACTGTGAAACTTCATAGAAAAAAGGGGATGTTTCGTGCTTGAATAATATTATTACTTCAATATTTCATCCTTCCTGTCTCCAGAAAAATCGGTCTGGATTTTCCTGGGGATGCATAAGGTATCCCTCAACTGCAGAGCAAGAAAGCACAAATAGACATCCTTCAGCATCCCCTGGGAATAGCATTTATAGCAGTGTGGAAAGATGAATGGTATAGTAAAAGCATATCCATTTTATAACATTTGGGAAACCACAGCACTCTTGGCTTCAGCTTGATCAAGTGACCAGGAATCTCTAGGGTGGCTCCAGAGAGATGAAGACACTGATGCAAAACTAGCACTGAGGAACCAAACCAAATCTATAAAATGGACCCAAATCTACCACCCAAAACTATAAAGCTGTACTTACTGGGCAATGTCTGGGGTTTTTATTACATGGAGACCTACATGCTCAAATGAATGTCCACTTCCCAGGAGGGAGACAGGAATAAAGGTCTGTGTATTTCTTTTTTTCATAACAATATCTGCTTATGCAAAAATTGTCTATTACTGCTTCAGTGTCACTAAATATTCTTAATTTTTTTTCCTTTCCTTTTAGTTCTCTAATCCTTCCAGGTTATTCCTGAATGATCATTACTTTACTTACACAGCAAGCACACTCTGCATAACTGGAATAGTCAGGGGGCTTTAAAATAACAAGTTATTTAAAAATTCCCATCATTTAAATCAAATATATAGAGGAGAGCAACAGCTAGAGAAATTAAAATAGAAAAAATATGTTTACCCCTCCTGAAGAAGTGGGGCACATGACTGGATCTAACATTAAGAACCAACACGTTCTTACCTACAGTGTAAGTGTTCTGTTCTAGGTCATACATAAAAGATCACTTTAAAGTGGGGTTTCTAAGAGGTACAACTAGAACATTAGATTCATGACAACAAGGTTGTCCTGATTCTCTAGTATCAGCCACTGGCACAATGTGTTGCTCCATGGTTTTGAGGAATAAAAGAAAGCATAATATTAAATCAGGGAATGACAAAATGACCATCATAAAACAGTTGAATGGCTGCAACTCTAAAATAGTAACATTTTGGTATAGGATAAAAAAGGAAATATGAAATTAATTAATTACCTTCCAGAAATAGTAATGTAAAAAGTAGTTTATGTGTTGTATTTTATAACATTAATTTAAAATAGATTTTTGTAAGCATATGAGTTGTTACATGTAATACTTACACACTGTAGGTATTTTAAAACTACTGTCTTCAATTATGCATGTCCTAAAGCTCTTGTTGAACACCTTTGTGTTAAGTATTTATTCATGTAAAATTCATGTTCACCCAACCTTATTACAGAATTAATGCTGAGGGTGGGTGACACGTATCCCTTCCTTTTGGAGGGTACACTGGCTCCATGTTCAAACTGAAAATCAGGAAGAACATTCCTGCATACATTATTTCATGCATTAGGAAGTTTGTGTGTTCCTGCTCAGGTCATATCTGCAGGATTAAAGCAGCAGTGATACCAAAACACTCAGTTTTGTTGCAGGTGGAGCAGTTCCCATGAAAACGAGAGCAGAGGTTTGAGGATGGAATTGCAATTGGGTGTAAACCCAGGATTTATGGACTGACTGTCCTGCTCAGCCCCTGGTGCTTGGCTGTACCATGTACCTGGCAGCTTTAATTTTCCAGCATTTATTTTCCCCTGTTGACAGGACTGTACTGGTGCAGACAGTCTTTTCCTCTTTACTGTATCACAGATTCTGGTGCAATGCCTGTTAAAATTACAGTGCAATAACTGCTGATGGGAGTTGGCTCTTCAGCAGCAAAATCCTAAGTTTTACAGATGTTCTGTTGGATGGGAACTTTGCAGACAGTTCTACATTTCCATGTCTCTCACAGATTCTCAGTATCCTTGCTGATGAGCATTGCCATCTTCCAAACAACCCAGTGGATTCTGTGCAACAGCAAGAATCATCACACTTCTATCTGTTCTTTCTTAAAATGCAACATCCATTATGTACACTAATTAAAATGCTCTATAAACCCAGTTCCTGACCTGTACTTCTTAGAATTCTGGGGTTTAGGAAGAATGGCTGTGCCTGGCATGGAAAATTAGGGCATTTGTTGAGAAGCAGGAAGGGATGCAGGCTCTCGGTCCATTACAGTGTTTGCACTGGCTACCGCATTTTCAAAAAAACTGCTCCCCCTTCTTCCCCCACCCAGCAGACCTCCCAGGGCAGGTCTTAGCTTGTGTGCCTGGCTTCAAGCAGGCTGATGGTGCTTGCCAGCTTGGCTCAGAAATTTAAAATATTGCACAATATCAAAAATGTGGAAACAGTCACATTCAGTGAATAAAAAGTCTGACAGGAACTTGTTAATTGAGGAATTCCACAGAGGTGTCAACTGTTAAAATAAAGGAGACATCCTTCACTTCCACAGGAAGCATTGTTTTGTGTGTGAAATCTCTAGTTCTTACAAGAATATACTTGTTAAATGCCGTCCTGCTCCAGTTTTGTAACTTTTTACTTGCAGTCTTTCAGTTTTTAACTACTATGAGATAACTAAGATCTTATCAGAATATAATCCACATTTCTTTCTTTAATAGCTCAAACAGTGAGGCTGAAATGTATTGCATTAAAGCCAGCCAAATCAGCATGAACTCTCTCAAATGCAATGAATTCAGACACACGGGGGTGTGTGGAAAGGGCCCAAGCTCGGAGAGGTTCAGGGGTTACAGGAACTGCAGAGCATCCCACAACACTTTCACTGGTACAGGGAGGCTGCCAAAGCCCATCTGCTGGGGAGGAGTGGAAAGCAGTACCTTCCCAGGAGGCAGATATGTCCAAGACATAGCATGGCCACAGCCAAGCTGTGGAGCAGCACTCAGGACAATTCCTGTGCTCAGGAATTCCCACTGTAGTGCACTGGCTGCAGAAAGAGGAAAACACCAATTTTTTCTCTCTTTCAAATCTCAGCCAGATGCCCTTGGGTCAAACACTCCAGATTTACCAGAGCTCTGGGGTGTAATGGAGGGGAAAGGCTGCACTGCAGGAGGGAGAACAGAGGAGTTTCAGTGTGGAATCCCAGATTTTATGCTACAGTGGATTTTGATACAATAAGACACGCTGAGGTCTGATTTGGCCAGGAAGACTAAGGAAGTGATCACTTGAAATCCTCCTCAGCATCTCAGGAGGCAGTGACTGATTCAGTTTGTTTAACACTGTGAGCTGCTCAGGCCTTTATTGATTTGGGAATTATCAGCAATTGCAATAGTGATAAATAGTTCTGTGAGACTAGGTGAGAGCAAAATACACAGAGCTGTTTAACTGCGACAAAACAAAGGTTTTTGCTTCTACAAAGCTTTTCTGTTACAAATGGACACAAATAACTAATAAAGGGTTAATTCATAAGCTCCAGGTCACTCTCATAGTCTCTTTTGCTTCACCAACTTCTTTTAGACTGGGGAAGATTATGAAGATCCCTGCCCACCTCCTGAATAAAATTCTAAGAAAGTGGAAGATGCTGAAGAAATGCTGAATTGTGTGATAGGCAAGTGATAATAGCTTGTTTTATGGCTACACAAAGTGATATTTCTCCATAATAAACTTAAGGTAGATGAAAAACTTAAACTTTTCAAAATTACCAATAGCAGAAACTTCTGATTCACGAGGACTCAGATCTAGAGGGTAATATTTTGGTTAGAAAAAAAGTTGTTACCACTTCATTCCTAATCTCCCTTTCTATGGAAACGTATAATTTTGTTGGGGTTCCCTTGGGATAATGCTATCTATAAACCTTCCAGGAAAAACTGGTAAGCCTGCTCAGGAAAGAAACCGTCAGAGTTGGGAAAATGTGACATCCACATTTGGTTTTGTTTTGCAGTTTGTGTACATTTCCTCAAACACTGAAAGACATTACCATCTATATGGTTACATTTTCCAGCAAGTGTTGCCACTAATTTGGACATGTGGCTTTGTATTATGATTTCAACAGTGCTCAGAAATACTCAGCCTTTCCTGAAAGACAAATACAGCAATGCCTAATGATCAAAAATGTTCTTTACTTGGCTATTTACTTGTGTAATATATAAAAACATATACTGAAAAAAGTGGGATTGCTTACCTCAAAAATATAATCTTTTCCATCCTTTCCATGTACAGCTTTAACAGCACAGATGTCCAAGCCACCAAATATTTCCGAACAGGTGTCAACCCAAAGCTTGTACCTGTTTCATAAAAATAATTTTTTTCTGTGAGTAGCTCATCAGGCTCTTGATTTTCTACAGGCTTACCTAGTAATGTGTTCTATACAACATTTGCCCTATATGAATTTTCCCTATATTGTCAGTTGTATTTCTCACAGTAGTAGCTTAGGGGTACTGGCCTTATTGCTCTGCTTTTCCCAGCAGACTCCAGCAAAGCTGTGGTTCCGTATCCTGACCTAGTGTTATGCTGGATTCTGTCCCAGTTTAGATTGATTCCAGTTTTGTGTTTGCTCTCATTTGTGAGTAACCTGAAGATAAGTTGTGCTGAAACACAAACACATTTAGCTCTATCCCACCCTGAGGCCAGTACCCCCAGCTGGTTGTGGCTGGGCTGCCACAGAAATTCTCCACAGTAGGAGGATTTATCATCTGACCAGTTTCTGTGGCTTCAGAGATGCCAAAGGTTTTGAGAAAGTAGGCTTGCTTTTTTTCTGGGAAATTCAAAGCTGTGCCCGGGTTCAAACGTGCTGGTCCTGCCTGCTGTGCCTGCCAGTGTGCTCAGCTATGGGGGGGGTTCACTGGGGTGTCAGGACAGGGAATGAGCCTCCATCCCAAATCACAGCCCCAGCTGTGCTCCAAAGAGGCAATGATGGCTTTATACCTACAGCACTGAACATGGCAAAAGAGGAATCAAGCCAGAAAACCCTTAAGATGATGCAAGAGAACCAGATGTATGACTTTAAATAAGTTATGTAGCATGCAGACTTCATGTAGAACAACTACAACAAAATTCAACCGGAATTTAAGGAATGCAAAGGAATTCTACAGTTCCTAAAAAAGGCTAATGTTTCATACAGAACTGAATATAAAAGTTCCTCTGTTTCTTTTGCAACATCATGGTAAGAAATATGGCCCAAGGAATGGACATTTGACCCACCCCACATGCAGGAATATGATTTATTTTTTTTCTTTCTCTATGAATAAAGATATTATCTGACCAACAAAGGGGTGCAGTGGGAATTAGTAGTAAAAGAGTGAGGCAATTTCTGTGATCAAGCACAGAGCTGCAGGTGACATCACCACAGGACTGTGCTGGGAGCTGTGTGGGTGACATAAGCTGAGTGTGCTCGTTCAGTGGCAAGGACTGACCCAGGGGACACAGAACAACACTGGGAATGTTCATGAACTAACAGCAGAGCTGGGAATGGGATCAGTCAGTGACGAAATGATCCTGAAAGGTTATGCAGGCAGATATCACAGTGACACCACTTGCAGGACATCATTTGCTTAAAAAAAACCCAACCAAAAGATGCCTTTTATCATGAACTTTCATTGGCCAGCACTTGAGTCTAAAGCAGAGCTGTTTCCCCTTACAAACCCTACCCTGCTCCAGCCCTCGAGCCATGATCACAGATCTGCCACCTCAGGAGTTTCCATTGCAGAAACCTGCTGTATTAAACAGCATTTCACTGCAGGACCACAGGAAACTCATTGCTGGGCTGAGAGTCTTATTCATGTGCACGTATCTTCAGTAACAGCATCCTTTCCAACTTATTAGGCCACATTCTTTATATTTTCTCGTATCAAATTTGTTCCAGTGGAAAAGTTTTTCTTTTCAACAGAATACAAAGAAATCGATACAACTGTTTGAAAAGATCCTGATGGTAAGAATGAAAAAAATGAAATGAAGATAATTTTTTTTTCCTGGGAGAAACATGTTTTTTGTCTAAGAGGTTTCTTTGGATGCCTGACAATTTCCACATCTGTAGATGCACTGACTGACTGGACTGTTTGCATGCACTTGCTTATAAATAACTCTTTTTTTGCTGCTAAATACTGTGTATCTTAGAAAGTCACAAGGACAGCACAACTTGTCTTTAACAGTAAATATCTGGACTTTATGTGAAAACAAAAATGAAGACATTTTCCTTAAGATACCGAAACATGAATCAGATTTATGAAAGTATTTTTAATAGTCTATCGTCTGCCAACACACAGAGCTGGAAAAATGCAGTTACGTTTGGAAAGGGAGGTTTTGGATAGAGTAGCCTGTAGTGTTTCAAACCCAAGGTTTTCACAGTAGGTTTGACAAAAAGTCACAGTTCTTATTTTCCCAGAGCCGATAATACAGAGTGCAGCAGCCTGAGATAAGAAAGGTAATACAGGATTGCTCCAGGTGTCTGACAGAAAATATCAGGTGTGCCAGGTGAGGGGGGCACTGTTGGCACAACTCTCTGTTCTTCTGGAACTACCTGGGGAGCAGAGCCCCTGGAACAGGGGGCAGTGACAAAGTGTAAACTGAAATGTGCTGCTCCTCCACCTTCCCTTTGCCCCTTGCTGGGCCACAATCTTTCTTTTCTAATTTCTACGCTCAGCCAACAGTGTCAATCGGGCAGTGCTTTCAAACCCCTTGTTCCTCACTCATGGCATGTATTATAAATGAAATGCATTAGATCTGATTGCTCTTGCTGTGTCATGAAACTGCTTCAACTCTTCAGAAAACTTTTTTTCCCTTCTCTCCCTTGCTGTGCAGTGTGCACTCAGTGGGGATCACACACAGCCCTTATGAGAAAACACCCATCTTTTCTATGCTTCTGCCTTCACTGGCTTAAAAGTTTTCGTTTGTTGGACTTCGCTTTAATGTGAAAATACCTACTTATTTTATTATATAGATATATTATATATAAGTATAAACTCACAAATTTTACAAAATTATAAAAAATTAAATTACATATTTAATAGATTAAATATTATTAAATAAATATATTCTTATTAAATAGGAAAATAACTATTTATAATCTCTAATTATCTTACATTCAAAAATGGAAGCAAAGCACATGGAGTATTTCCAGCAAGTGCAGGGCAAGGGAAGCATTTCCCACTGCTACTGATCCTGTTCATTTTCCTCAGGGCAGAACTGCAATGCTGTGTTTTCACAGAAGAACAGCCCATGGACTGTAATTACACACAGCCCAGAGCACAGTCTTGCTTTTCCTTCTCAGTGAAAACAGAACCTCCCTTGCTAGAGGAGGGTGGGTGGGGAAGGAGAAGGAGAAAACACTGTGGCTGCAGTCCCTCCCAGGGCAGAGCAGGGAGGACAGTCTAGACAGGCCTGGCTCAGCAGGGAGCTGCAATTCCCACCTCACTTGTTTTCACCTTTCCAGGGCAGGCAATGCTTCAATTCCTGTGTCTCCCTCAGCTCCTAAGAGGGACTAAGGGGTAAGTTCCAGACTTTAAAAAAATAACAAACAAACCCCCCAAAACACCAGAAAAGATTCCTGTTGAATTGTAACACCTTTTAAATTACACTTTTATTGTACACACTTTTTTTTCCAGCTAAAACTAGTAGCAGCCTTTGGAGATGCTGAATAACAGAATATTCAGAGCCATCCAAAAGCCTCTCAGTTTTATTTTGCAGGGAGAAGAGGTTTAAGTGTTGTGGAGGAACTTGGAGCAAATGAGTATAGTAAACCAAAGTACAGAGCTGGAACAAGGGCATTAGGGAAATAAGCTTCAGGGTATCTCATCAACTGGGGGAACAGCTTCATAGTAAAGTTTAGTGGAAATTTATAAAAGAAAAAATTAGCAATTTAGGATTGAAAGTACAAGAGAGAAATGTGATTTAAATAGGCAAAGTGAAGACTATTGCTTGGTTATGATAGAAGAAGTAGAAAGAGAAAAGTTTAAAGCAACATGCATGGGATAGGACTGAAAGGTAAAAGAGACAAAGGAACCAGAGGAAATGAATGACAGGTTGAATGTAACGTTTCTGAAAGGAATTGCAGTAGTTTTCGAGGTGCAGATATAGAGGTAGGAACTTAAGGGTGCACACAAACACCTAAGGCTGCTGTGTGTGGTGAGTGAACTGTGAGAGGAGCCAAATGGAACTGCTGCCTCATGGACTTTCTTCTAACTGCAAGATTTTTTTTCCCACAATGAACACAATACATGCACTTACTGTGAATTGCTTATCAGCATGCACTTACTCTGAATTGCTTATCATCCAAGGCTGGATGTGGCACTGAGTGCCATGATCTGGTAATCACAGTGGGGTTGGACTTGCTGATCTTGGAGGTCTCTTCCAACCCAGTTAATTCTATGATTCTATGATAACACTGCGATTTTTTTAAAAAATTATTTCAAAATAAAATTCCATTAATTTTTTAAAATTACCTTTTACATGAGACTCGACTTACTTATCTGACATAGCAATTTGTTCCAACATTGCAGAGCCTGTGTTTGTCTTCCAGTTTCCAGATATGGAAGTTCTCCTGAAAGGGGGAAAATATTACAAAGAGAGCCAATGGTTTCATACTTTCACTCTCCGTTAAATTACTCTGCTTTTCACATGAACACAATAGCACTATTTACACCTTTTTCATACCTGGCATGTTGTAACAGAACATCTAAACCCTGAGGAATTCTAAGAGACACCGCCATTGTCAGTAATACTTCACTGGAGGCACATTACAAAGTATGACAGTGCTGAGAAATTTCTGCTCCCCATTTATTAAGATAAGACTTTTTAAAAACCCCCACCCTACTATGATTGGCAGTGTTAGCAAAGAGCTGGTTTTGGCTGTAAGGGAACTGAATGGCCTGGAACACACTGTTACTGCAAATGGAAATGTCAAGGAGCTTCAGCTTCTCCTTTCAAACCCATACCACTGCAGAGTTAGCTCCCAGTAATTAAAGTGATCCTTTGAAGTGATTTCAGAGCTGTTTTGGAGCTGGATTTTGGGTTGTCCTCCAGTTTTCCCTCTTTGCTATCTACTAATATAATCTAAATAGTCTATGTCAGGACCTGAGTACACCACCTCCTGTTTCATGTCTAAGAAAAAAGATCCCTGTAAAGTTTTTTTCCCTCCTCAGACCCTGGGATTGCTACCAGGGCTGAGAAGATTGCTGTTTTCTGAACCCTAAATGCTGTACTGGGAAGAGGCTAAGGATATAAGTTATGAAGTGTTTCCAGTCATAAGAACAGCTGTAATGTATTAAAAGTATATTAGACAGTAGCTATAGTTTTCTCTCCATTTTTCCATTAACATAATTACGAGGGTCAGTAGCAATTGTGGGGGAATATTGCCTTTTCTTTGGGAGTCTCATAAAGTTAGTTGAATTTTAAAGCACATGATGCCATGCTCTTTATGGATGTGGGAGAAACTAGTGAGAGGGGAACAAGCATGTAATAAGCCCAGTAATAAGGCTGTGTTGTGATTTCTGCTTCATTTTTTAAAGTGATATTTATATATGTGTGTCTACTTGCAAATGAATAATTTTAGGTTCATTACTACTCTACACACACATTCTGCATCAGAGAGATAACACTTCTCACAAATCACAATCCAACTCTATTGCAGACTTCTCACAGGCATCATTAGCGTGGACTATTTTAGGTGGCTTTTAGGAAGCAAGATGTGACCAAATCAGGAAAAACCATCCTGAGGACTTTTAGCTAGCATTTAGTTCCAGATCCTCAGCCGCAGTGATGTAACCTCAACCCTGCTGTCTAGAGAAGCAGAGATGGTTTGCTTTGAGCCCTGCTTTCACTCCACAAAGTCCAAGGCTCCCTGTTGAACCTGAAGAAATCTCCCAGCTGATGCTTGGCAGGCTCTAAGGATGCTGCAGGGACCAGATGGGGAAGGCTATGGATTTAGACCTAACTGCAGGAATCTCAGCAGCTCGTGGGCTTGACACAGATGTCCTTCAGGACCAGAGGGATTCCATCAGACCATGGTTAACTGATACAAAACCATCTAACCAGACCATCTGGCACTCCAAACGCTAGATATGATTTCTGTAATTCACATGTGAACTCCTCTACTGAAATAGGAAGGTTTCCCATTCTTCTTCACTTTTGATAATTGCAAAGAGTCTTTCACATAGTTATTTCCTCCTCTGTTACTAAACACTGAAAAATAAATTAAACAACTCCTACACTCCTGAGTGCTTTACACTTAGGCTTAACATGTTTATCCTGGATTGGGTCTTTGCAAGAAGGAAGAACTGTTTTAAAATAGGTAAACAATTCATAGTAACTTGAGCTTCCCCTTTTCCAACACCTTTCTGCTTAATTTAGTAGCATTTACAGTACCCAATGCAAATTGCTGGGACAGGGACTGGTCATCAGAAAAATATGTAGAACTGTCTACCTACTTTTCTTGTGTAGGCAGCCTGCTCTGTGGTTTGATCCCCTGGCACTGTTCCTTTGGTTGATGTGCTGTACTTCTGGTTTATTGACCTTTTGATCAAAGTACTTTAAGCTCCGGGTTCAGAGCACTGCTTTTGGAGGGGGGATATACATACAGGGCTTTTGTATTTCTGGTTTTGTACATTGTGTGTGACCCTCTTCAACTCTATTTCCTTGAAGTCAGCTGAATTCTGTCTGGGTACCAGGGCAGTTAAGTATGTGTCACAAAGGGTCCAAGGAGCTGTGGTATTTACACGGATCCAGTGCTGCATTTTGGCCATAATCTCCACTGACAGACAATAAGCACCAGTGTTTGGTGAGTCATGGATCCACTTAAACCACAATTTCCCACAGAATTATAAAACTGAAGCTCTTAATAACTCTCTTTAAAGTACAAAAACAAATGTTCAGCTGGTATTTTTTTGTGGTGACTCTCCAAGTGCTCTGTTCCTGTGTCACAGAACAAAATGAGAACCAGCTGTAAAACAATATTCTACTGACATCATGGATATGTATGCACATGAATAAATTTTCAGACATTTGGTAAATCTTCTTCCCATGATGCTTTGTAACAATGGATCAGTATTTCATTTTTGTGTGTGATTAAGCTGTACGAAAGAATCTAGAGAAAAAATGATCACTAGGTTTTTAGCATTTGGATGAACCCATGGTTTCTGAGGAGAAACTTAAAAATAAATAAAAGGTAGGAGGAACAGGCTGTCATTTCAATGTATTTTTGCTGTCCCTTAGGTCAACTGCTTCTTCTGTGAAAAAGAAACATTTATGTTTCAAAATGATAAATTTACCATGGCTGACTCTCTCAAAATTTTTTTAGACACTGAACAGCATTTAAATTTCAAGTCAAACGAAAAAAAAAAAAAGAAGAGCTCTCTCCTACAAAATGTTGTGGTTCAATTTCTACAATAAGGGATGAGCAGTCATTACTAATACGGCATCTGGCTGTTGGTATGTGGTGATGTATCAGAACCAGTAAGAGCTGGGCCTAATTCCTAAGACTCTGCCCTTGGGAGCTGCAAGAGTGGGAAAAATCAGCTTAATTTATTATAAAAAAGAGAGGAGGGGAGAGATGGGCAGCACAGCACAAGGAATCTACCTGTCAAAGCACCAACAAGAGAGAAAATACCATCCAGTCTTGCAGAGGCAGAAACAGTTGCATGAAAAGGTCTGTGGTGAAGAAGGAAGGTTGGCTGGGACTGGGAGGAGGGTGAGAGGGCAGGGCTGGTGAATTGTACTGAGGAGAATCCAAGGGGTGAGGGAGAGCCTAGAGCAACAAAACAGGTTAGGAATAGGAGGGAAGGACTGAAGAGACAGGAGGGTCTGGGCAAGCAGTGGGACTGGATCAAGATATGGCCTGGACAGGTGACCTGGGGGTGTAGGAGCATCGTGCTATTAGGAAATGTAGGATGGGTGTCCTCAGAGAGGGGGTAAAGCCAGAAAAAGTCAACAGTCTGGAGTAACAATGTTAAGACAAACAAGCAGAATTCGAATTAACTTTCCTGGAGAAGCTGGGGATTGAATGCTGTATCATTCAGAAGCATTTTTAAAGATTCTTGTTGTCTTTAGGGAGAGGTGGGGAAGGCCCAACACACCTGAATTCTGTAGGGAGCATAAGTCACAGTTCTGTATCACTGAAAACACTGAAAATCACCAGCAAAGGATTTCAGAAACCCTTCAATCCTCATGAGCTTTTTGGGTGTTCTGCCTTAGTCACTGTGCCCAACTCAGATTTTCAACGCGCTGTTTCTGCAAAATTTAGGTAACTCTGGGTTCAAACCAAATCAGGAGGAGTTCAAACCAAATCAGTCCACACTGCTGGGTGGGGCTGATCTATGGGGACAGTATTTCCACCCAGTCTGTGCTGTGCTTTCCTGAGGCCTCTCAGATGTACAGCGAGTGGCAGATGAACTACTGAGCTGTTCTGGAAAGGCCTGATGTCTGGTGTTCTCTCTCAAGAGCCCCGTCAGTCCCAGGTCAGGACAGACCAGCAGTTAGCTCTGATTCTCTGACAGTCATGTCTTAGTGGAGAAGTCCAGAGTATGTGGCCTTCTGAGAGCAACCTAAGGAGATGTATTTTTACACATTGGGCTAAAGGTTCTTTATCCTAGAACTTCTTGGCTGTTCCGAAGTTACTTGGCACTTAATGTCAACCCATTTAAATGATAAAAACATTGGAATTATAAAACATTTTAGGCATTTGCATTAACCAAGCTCCAACTTTTCCTGCTCTTAGTATTTATGCCTTGCTTGGAGTTCAAATGTTTCTACTGATAAAGAACTTGACTGATAAAAGAACCTTACAAATGTCAACATACAAGAAATCTCTGATCCCTCCAATGTTCACAAGTTCCTCGAGAAATGTATCTGTGTGTGTAGATGGGTGTGCACATGTATGTGTATTTTTATCTGTATTCTGATACATTTTTCCTGCCTCAGAATTCTAAGCATGAGGGAACTAAGAAATGAGATGATCTAACTTGTCTTAAAACCAGGAACAAAATCAGTGTATGTCAGATTACACTGCTTGATAATCAAAAATTGGTAAGTAAAAATATGTATAAGCACAGTTACCACAGCTCAACTGCTGCACAATAACCTGTTTTGCTGCTCCAGGGTAATGTCTGTGAAACTGAAACATCCTCTCATATAGTCATGATCTTTAAACAAACACCTGGATTCTAAAATTAGAAGAGATTTTCTCCATCTATGTGCAGGTCACTGCAAGATTGGAATTGTTTTCACATGTGTTATGTTAAAAAGAGAGGGCTTTGTTCCGGGAAAGTGTGACAATTCAGATTTGTGTGTGTGACTGACATCCAACTATCCTTAGAGGGAGAAGAAAATTTGGTCCTAAGTTTATGAAAAGATACAAAGGAGTCTTATTTAACAAGTTCCCTACAAAAACAAATCCCCTTCCAACTGGTTTTTTCTTTAAACGAAAACAATAAGCACAGGTTAGCAGAAAAACAACTCTGGCAAGCTCACCTGTTGTCTTATTCTCCTCCTCCCAATCACAATCAACTTAAAAAATAGTCTTGATAAATCTAAAAAGTCTGAAACACTCTCTCCAGAGGCACAGAGTCACCACATCAGCTCAGAGATTCATCCAACATCATCTTACTGGTGCGTATCAATTTTGAAACAAAGGATGAAAGAAGATAAGGTTTTGGCTCACATGTATGCTTTGTAGTTACTGCCTATCTTTTGGATCCTGATGTCATATTTGGAGTCTATGAAGGGCTCAGTGGTGGCGTAGGTCTGAGTAAGGGCTACCACGCTGGCTATGTCCTGAAAATCGTAGTGGTTGTCTACCTTGATCTGCAGCCATCATGTCACAAGACAACAGCATGTACAAAAGAAAAAAGAGTAATTAGGAATAAAATGTAAAATTTCAGTTGCAAATGGCATTCATGAGAAGTATGGTTTTGGACAGCATGAGTTTATTACAAAAAAGTATAGGATATTTTATCTGATTTCTAGATTCTATAACATTTATGCATTAAAGTATCTATTTTTCTAGGCAAAATACCTGTTCATCTATAGAAAGAAAATTGCAGATAGTGGAATTTCATTTTGCTTTAGTTTTTTTTGAAATGGTGGTTGTCAATTATACATCTGCAGGCGTTAGGATTTTTTAAGGTGTGATATGTAACTCTAATTTATATGGATTTCTTGCTGCTTCTGTAAATTGTTCATGTAACTAAATGTATTTGAAGCCCGCCATGTACTGTCACATCATCCCATCAGCTTCTCCCGTGAAGGAGGAGCTGAAGGGTCACAATATCCTGATGAGTGCACATTCCCAGGATGCACAGAGGGGCGGCTCAAATCAGCAGAATCATTATTCTCATTTTTCCCACTTCTCTGCAAGGATTTGGGCTTCGTAGGAGCACAATTTCCTCGGGGTGGAACACTGTGCTAAGGTGGTTCTAAATGGTGCTAAACCATCAACTTCAACACCTTGAAATAAGGAGGACGTGGAAAAGTGGGGAATGTTGATCGAGAGGGAAAGGGAGGAATCTTTAGTGGGCAGAGGGAGTCCAGACACATCACTTTTGTCCAGGGGAGGGCACATCTCTGGGGCTAACTCAAAGCTGGCTGAAACGGGATGGGGGGGGGGGCGGGGGGGGAAAGAGACTCACAAGAGAAACCTTAGGGCTGGTAGAAAATGGGAGAGGGACAATGGATCTCCACCATACTGCTCCAAAGGACATGTCAGAAAGGTGAGGAAAGGAGGCAGGGATTAGTATTTCTCATGGGATCTAATATTAGGGGAGTTTGTAACTCTTTGCAAGTCCAGTGTCTTGTTTGCTTTTACTGTCACCTGGTACTTAAAGGGAACCTGAGGGCCCTCAGGGAGGTGGGACTTGCATTTAAAAGCCCAAAGTTTTAACTATTTACTCCCAGCTCTCAGATGGGGAAAGATAGAGAGTAATTTGCCATTTGAGAGCCACAAAACTAGACACAAAGCCCACTTACAACTTGATTTTCTGAAAACTTCCTGGCCTGCACAAGTGTAATTGGGACCACTGGAAACACTCCTGCTGGCAGAGCCCTCAGGGAGGCCTGGGGTATGAGGAGAACCTTCCTTTCCCCTCTGACTAAGCAGAACAACAAAAGGCTCTCTAAGGGCTTAAAAAAAAAACCCCTAGATTTATTTCTAGACATTTGATATGCTGAACATTTCTGTCCATTCTTTTTCTATAAATGAGAGGTGAATATTGAAATATGGCATAAACATTCTAACACTTCACATATGCAATCCTCAGACATGGCAGTTTAATTAGTGGTTAACTCTCCTCTCAAGAAAATTGGCTGCTGGAATTCCACTGACTTACTAATAACTACCAAATAAAGCAAAACAGTGATAAATGAAAGAAGACAACATAGAGTACAACTTGCAATTAAATCAGTTTTCTATTTCTATTGCTAGTGGCAAATATTATGTTCATGGAACTTTTGAAGATTAAAAATCATAAATGTAACTATTCTCTGATGATTTGTTTTAAAATCTAAAACACTTAGGGCATTGAAATGTTTTCAGTGAGTGAAGTTACTCTGTAATGACTAGAAATTGTCACTGATAGCAGTGAAATCGGGATTGAAATCATATCCCATCGACCCAGCACTGTGAGAGAAGTGATACCAAAACAACTGTACTCACCACTGAAATGCAATTACTTTGGAGAAAGAAAGCAGCAGTTATATAGTGGTATGAAACAATCACAGAGAATACATTAATAAAAGTTCAGTATCAAGCTGAAACTGATAAAGAACCAAGGCAAAACCTTCCCAAAGTCCCAGGTCCAAAAAGCTGGATTGTGCAACAGACCTTGACTCTTAAAGAGTTTCAGCGCAATCACCCAAATTCATAAACAAGGTTTTGCTTCGAGAAAGCATCTCAGCATATTTCAAAGAGCATCCTGTGCAGGGCAATGCATCAACTGCAAAGGCCTCAATGTGAGAACACATTGTGCATGTTTCTATTTTCCTGAAGAGAGATGCTTTCTTGAACAAGAGACAAGCAGAGATTTGCAAGGATAGGGATCTGAGGCAGAGCCTGGACAGTTAAAAGGTAAAATATCCAGGAAAGGAATGAACATGCACAGTATTTTAGACAAACACCCTCCTGACATGCAATAAGTAGCATCTGCACCTTTCCCATGCCTGAATGAGCATGTCCAATCTTCACAACAACAGGAAAGGTTGGCATTGTTAGCTGAGGGGGGAAACAAAACAGACAGGTTAGAGAGAGCAACCAGGAGTTAAAGGATTAAGCAACATCATTTAGGGAAATTATTTAAGTATAATAAGAATGAGGCCAATGCTGCTCTTGTCATGTGGTTACTTGAACTGTTAATCATCTGTGTAATACTGTGCTTTGATGACTTACTCTGTGTGTTTTCTGAGGTCTGTGTTATTTCCCATGCAGCCAATTGGCGTATTTCTCTTTTCTATATGTCTTTCCTTTGACTTCACTTTTTAACTGAATTTCTGCTGTTTCCTATTTTATGTTTTCCTGCTTGTGTTTTTTGACCAATAAACTCACACTCTTCAAGGTTATAATCATTAACAATGTCAAATTAACCACCTTTTTGGCTTGAATTCCATTACTTAGCATGGCTATAAATACATTTTGTGACCACTTATGAAAGCAATGATGTTTAATTCACCACAAAACTTGCTTTAAAGACAGATCCTACTTCTGAGACAGAACATCCAAGTTTTCTAGGAAAGGTTCCAGCATTGAATGCAAGGAATAATTCAGCTATTGGGTAGGAAATCAAATATACAAAAGCATATGAAAACACTTTATTTAATGTAATGGTAGTGGTTCTGTCTTTCAGAAAGGTCTGCGAATGGCCAGTTTTATTTCCACCATTCATTTGAAGTTTTAGATCTCCCAGTCACGGGCACAGCTGGCACTTCTTTTTCTTCCACCTAAAATGCACATGTATTGAACATCTATCAACCAAGCACAAACACACAGACTTAGTAGAAGAGGATTATAACTAGAAATAAAAAACTGAACACCTTCAAGGTGTAATAAAACTGGGAAGCAGTAGGACAGTGTTATGGGCTCCAAAGCCTTCATTTAGAACCCCATTTCAATGCAGTGAATACAATCAAATTGGTAGGTTATAAAGCTGGTTACAATACACACACACTTTTCCTATATTTAAACATTTATTTTCAATATGATTTAAAGATGCCTGCATTAAAAATACCAGAACTGCATGAGAACAAGTGGGCATTCACTGCAAGGTTCATATTCCACACTACACACCCTCACATTCCCAGTGCAACACTTGAAGCTCTTTCTTTTCTTATAGTTTGTAATGAACTTTCTAAAATGCATACTGATGTAATATTATATATAAATATATATATATATATATATATATATATAAAGGACATCTAATCAAACCAAGTTCTTTGTTTTTTGACAGAATCTCAGTTTCTGCTCTACCTCATCAAAAGGAACAGAAGGAATCTTTGGATCCACCCTTTTAACACACCAGAATATTCAAAGCCTGGTGAAACTGCAGGGTCCCACAGCTGGCAGCTACACAACACAGGCTGGGGAGGTTCCTCACTGATTTCTGCATCAAATCCAAAATCAGGGCTAGAGTGTCTTTGCAGGAGAAAAACAGATTTGATTTAAAGATGTGCAGTTTTCCTGGTAATTTATTCCATGATTTAAGATGTCATAGATGTATCTTCTGCCAGGGCACCCCTGAGCCTTGAAATCCAGGATCACAGGCAAGCCGAGTGTTCTCCCACCATCTCTTAGTTGTTGATGTCCCACATGTAACTGCAGCTGCCACATTTCTGTGCCTGTGTACTTGTATTTTCTTGGAGAAATTCTGGATACTTTGGTCAATATTGCAGGAATTGATAACTGAAAACTCTGAACACCCTCTATTTAACTCCTGCTTATGCACCACTTCAAGCCTTGGTCTTTAAATCCAAAATACATTTAATTGCTTTTTAAAGTGCTGTTTCACCCTAACCAATTAAGGTTCAGGCACATAAGCATGAAAACAATTGGTTAGCCTCAGAATAGCCACAAGCATTTGCAAAAGCATGATACAGTAAAGGTCACTTACACAGCAATTTAAGAACACAAATCCTGCATGGGCAACATCTAGTCACTTATGTATTGCTTTCAGATTTTAAAGCTAGGTGTGTTTTTTTCAATTTTTGGGGGCAAGAGTGAGAACAAATCATTGCCTGACTCAAGATTCGTAAGGACAGGACCACATTTCTGTGACTGAACTACAAACCACTGCACTGGGGTTTGCAATGGAAATGCTCTAACTATAGCAATACAAAGGGCACTCCTGTAATTAGGAGGACCACATATCTTCCTATGATCCCAAAGCTGTGGAACCCTCTGTGGGCCACAGGAACAAACTCATTTCAAAAAAAAAAAAAAAAAAAAAAGGAAAAGTAACTGTGCTTTCTACCTCGCAAAATGCACTAATCATTTCCCTCTGGAGCCTGATCCCAAGATTCCATGTGGGACACCACATCCCAGCACAGCCTGAGGGAAGAGGTGGCAGCGGGGAAAAAGAGCTGAATGATGTGTTTTAAATTTCAGAGAGAAAAAAAACCAGGAAGCATAGAAGGCAGACAAAATTAAGTTATCCATGCATTTCTCTTGTTTTCATCTATCCCTGTGACAGGCCCATGAACCCAGGGCTGATGGAGTTGTAGTTATTTCTATCTATCTGTCTATCTATCTATCTATCTATCTATCTATCTATCTATCTATCTATCTATCTGTCTATTATATATGATAATGTGATAGTGACAGTGAAAACTTACGGGTTCCATGATTTTCCCTTTAATTTACAGTATAATTACTTGATAGGGAGGCACCTTGAAAGAAGATCCATCAATGGATCCACTTTCAACAGAGTGGATACTAACAGGGCTCGTTGTGGGTTTGCTTTGAAATGTATTATTAAGGGGGAAAGGTCGTTTTTACAAAAAAAATTCTACAGTGGCAATTAAAAACTGATGGAAAAAACCCCAAATACCAGCAAGAAATTTGGTAAGTTCAGAAATATGAGAGACGGAAATGTCTACACTGCATGAAACATTGCACATACATATAATACACACGAAATACGGCAGAATTAAAAAAAAAAAAAGGATAAATGGGACTTCTAACTTAAATAGCAATGTAATAAACCATCATTATCAACTAGAGAGAAAACAGAATACTTGGGAAACAAGGAATAAAATATTTCTGTAGATAGATAGGAATATGATAGGATCAGTAATGAATGTTGGTAGCAGCTGGAAAAACTGTTATGTAGGAACACCTTCACAAGCAGTTGAGGTATATATTGATATTTGCTAATACAATATCATTAATCAAAATAACACCACTGAGTATTCAAATGTTTTATCAGCTCAAAAATTGCAAAGATGGTTTCAGTCTACACACTTGCATTTATCTGGTTTTAACCTCTCATACTGTTATTTTATGTAAAGGTGATGTTTCAACAGAACATTGACTTAGGATAAGTTGCATGGCTCTCTTCTAGGATTAGAACTAAGCACTACTCGTAGTAGTTACTACTTTGATCTGTGAACTTGAAGAGACATTGCCAAGGAGAGCAAACAGTAGATTATGTTTTGAAGATAAGAGGCAGTAATGAAAAATGTTTTGAAGAGGAATCCTTTTAAAATCTGGGTAACAGAAGTTGGTTCTTAAGTTTTAACCTCATAAACATTTAGCATGAAGTGGCTTTACTGAACTGACATGTTACAATGGTTTCTGTCATATACTAATAGTGGGAATAAAGATTCATAGTTAATGACTGGACAAATCCAATGGTTGTTACACCTTCAAACTGGGGGTTTGCTCACAGGTGACAGGAGTTGCAGTGAGTGTAGCAGCAATGTTTTAACACCACTTGGCAGGCCAGGCACTTCCCCAAGTGTTAGAAGACTAATGCTCTCATGGTTAACTGCACTGGAGGGCTCAAGGACACAGGAGGATTAGGGAATAAATATGAGAAGTGATTAAATCTGTAATGGAAATACAACAGAATATATGGGTTTAAAATGTGTCTGTAATATCCTGTCTGAAAAATCATCATGTTTTTAATAACATCTATCTTTTCTCTCCCCAAATGACTATCTATTAGTATTTGTCCTTCAGGAGCTCATTTGCCCACAGCTTAATTCTTTACTATCACTTTATTTTACAGAACTACCATTTATTTTATCATTTTCAAGGCAGTCCAGTTGAAAATAAATCTTTTCATGGTGTTGCACGAATGCCCCCGAAATTGATTCTGTTTTTTTCAGATGAACACCTTTGAAGTTAATTATTGCAGTTGTTGCAGGAGCAGTTTTTCTATAACGAATGGATGTGGGGGTTTGGCTGTGTCCTTGCAATGGCATCTGACACCAAGAGGAGCTGCACGGGCAGAGCTTCTGAACACCCCGAGATCTGCACTCCACAATCTCCAAGGGGAAACTAGAGGCCTGTGTCCAACACTAATCCTTTCAAACAGCCTCCAGCAGCATCTGCAATATTCTTTAATTCTTTTAAATTGCTGAAAACAACACAGACAGGAGCCCCTCAACAGGTCTCACAGTTGTGGGTTCACCATTCATTTTTCACTGGATCTACTCGTATTAGTTCGATAAGAGCAAAGACAGTACTGGAACTCAGGTTACTCATTATTTCTCCAATTTTCCATTTGCTCTTTTTTGGTTCCCATACAGGGAACCTACAAAGTTATTACAGCTGCAATTAAGCTATTTAGATTTACAGACAAGGAACTACCTGCAACAGGAGTTCTACTGATGGAAGGACAGGGAGGATTTGACCCAATATCCTGAAGCTGCTGGATAAACCTGAATTAAGGTAAGTGTGCATTCCCTGCCAGGTATTCTGACACAGGCCACAGGAGCATGTTTCTCATGTCATTAAGTCTCTCAGCTCATGACATCTGTGGGGTTACCCAGCCTGAGACCACAAAGCTTTTTGAACCTGCTGGGGCTGGGAGCAGTAAGTGATCAAACCATCCTATTGAAGGTTTGAAACACTTTGGATTTTCACTCCTCTGTAGATGTTATTACATCAAATGTTCCTGTTCCATGTTGCAAGGAAAGTTTTCAAATTGGATTCAAACACAAATTAGGTTCAAAGGTTCATTAGTTACTGGTCAGAACCTATTTTAAATGCCTGAAATCTGCAAAATAGCATTGTACTACTTTTCTGAAATGTCAAGATATTTTCAATACGTTCCATATGTTTTTTTGCAGGAAATTTACATGTGGCCTGTCTTCTGTTCTGTTCCCATTAATAAGTAAAGAGAATGAACAGGGACATACAGCAAATTCAATCAGAAAGCACTGCAATTACTGGTCTTTGCTTTTGCAGAATGTAAGACAAATTTGCCCAACTAAAACAGTTAAACAAATACACTGATCACATTATATAGGTGCTTAAAAGAGCAAGCAAGTACGTTGAGAACTGCTGTTGTCACAGCAGATAACCGGTGAAATCATGGGTCCTAGAGGGCTGCATGAGCATGAAAAGGCTTGAAAGCTCCTGAGCCCTGCTCTGGAGATGCACAGTAGTAAATTGGCAAACTGGTTGCATTCAGAACATACTGCAAGATCAAACCTAAGCACACCCTGCCAGCCAAAAATTAAGAAAAAATAGTTAAAGTTAAAACACAGACTTTCCCTTCTCCTTATCTGTCACAAGCCAGCAGAGGATTCTTTTTCTTGCTGAAAAAAAGGAATCCATATTCTTCTGGAAGACTTAATCTGTTATCTAAGCATAGAGTGTTTGTCAAAGAATTCATTAACATTATTCAAACCAACATTTATGTCCACTGGCCTAGAGTATATGACAGGTCAACAGCTACACAGCCCAGTGGTGTTGAGATCCCCAGTTTGGAACTGCCAGGCAGAAAAAACCCCAACAAACCAACAAGCCAAACCAAGGAGCAAAAGAAAAACTGCTCTCTGAGAAGGAAAGTATTGAATGAGATGCTACAATTCTGACATCTGAGCAGTTAAATTAATAAAATTACAAAGCTCATGAATTAATGTTATGCCCAGGAAGAGGTGCCCTGTTTTCACATTCTACCACTACCAGTATTTTCAGTGATCTTTAATGAAAAATCAGAAGTAAAAGGAGTACTGTGCCATAGTACCTCTTCCTAAGAAATGCCTAATGCTTCTGTCCTTCCTGAATCCATTTCCTTTGAACTGCAATGTGGGTCCTGTGCATGCAGTTCCAGCATAGCAGCAGCAGCAGCCACAGGGAAACACCTCCTGTTACCTGAACACATCAACGAGTCATGTCCTTCCAGTGAACCTGACAAAATAAACTGCATCCCTGTTTTACAGAGGAACTCCCTCTGTCAGCTGAGGCAGCTGGCAGCAGTGTTGTTTGGTGAATGTGGGGTGGTTGTGCAGGATCTGAGCAGTGATCAGAGATCTGACATCTCTCCTTACCAACACACCTCTGCCTCCTCGCTTTGTTCTTCTCTAAACTCGAGCCAAACTCCAGCTCTTGGTCAGAAATCCTCCTTAATGGTTCCCCCCACCCCAACAGAATGGAGTCTGTTGGTTGCAGGAGGTGATAGTTTTTCCACAAGAATTTTTGAAGGAATTGTCTGATTCCAGCTCAGCTTTGAAATCCCAGAATTGTGTACCCCCGCTCCTGTAAGGTTCAGTAACTACAACCACAACCCCATTCACACATACCTGGGAATCCTGTTGGCTGATGGCACTGTAGGACATTTCCATAGCTGGTAACACTGCCTAGAGATCTCTACACAAAAATACCATGAATACCCACTAAAGGCACATCCTTTTTTATTTTTTCTTACTATGAAGCCCAGACACTCAACTAGGCTCAGTTTGGAAAATGAAAAGCCATTTGCAAAATGCTGACAACTATAAACATTTCAGGTCTTGAATTTCTGGACACATCCTCTAAAGAATGTAAATTTGATGCAAATTAGCTGATAACAATAAAGCTGGCTTACAGTTAGAGGCACTTGTGGATTAGTATGAAAATCGAAAAAGCCAGTTAATTTATAATTCTCTTATTGATGTCACAACAGCAAGGATAATTATTATCATGGCTTCTTAACACTTCATCTGCATCAACCCTTTAAAATTGAATATTTTTTGTACTGTAGGATTAAAAAGACAAGTATCCCTTTGTTATATAAATCTTTAGCATCTGCCCACCTAAAGATTTCGTACATGTGCTTAACATGCCTTTTACTGTTGAAGGGAATATTTTAGTTTGATAAAACTTCTCCCACAATACCTCCAGGCACTATTATTGTCTTGGATAATATGTAGTGCAGGTAATTCAGTTCTCCAGTAGCTGGTTATAGAATTAACCAGCACAGTCTCCATCTGTATTATTGTTAGCATTTTGTAATGGAAATACCTCTCCTTTCCTGTGGCAGAAATGTCCTGGACTTTATAACTCTGGTTAGTAGAGTGTCATCCTGCAATTTCTTCACTGTAAGTCTAATAATTTTAAAGAAAACCTTAAAATTTAAGCTTTATACATTATGGCATCCAAAGTTTTATAAGTTCTACTGCAATTTAAGTATTTTTGAACAATGCTCAGAGTTCAATACAGGCTGGTTTGTTTCCAAGAGACATAATTTGAATTATTCTAAATTTACTTTGAATTCTTCTAACTAAGATAGAGTATAAAATATAATCAAAGCTGTCTATAAAAATAGAACTAGGCAAAGTTCATCAACTATAACAAAAAAAAAGTTAAAAACCCCCTGCTAACAACAATACAGACAACATAGTTTTTTGAAGGTTGTATTCACCCTGCTTTAATGTCCTTGTGGTGGAGCTGACTAGAAAAGCCACAATAAGAAAAAAAAGAGGGGGCGGAGAAGTAGCGAAAAAACCCTCAGGTGTTGCATAAACAACAAGTTCAGTGTTTAAATATTTATCTTTCCAATAATCCCCAAGCAAAGTTCATTTAACCACTCTAGTTCCATGGAATTTATTTGTGGAATATGCATCAGCCTAAATCTAATTTTGCTCTGCTTACTTTGGAGAAAGGAAATTAAAAGTGAAATAACGAAGGTGGCCTTTTATTCATTTTTTCTTTCCCAGAAACAGGCAGGAAGAGTCCTAAATCAATAAACAAGCAGCAGATGTACTTTCTCTGGTCTGTTTGGTTTTCAGAAAACACAATTTCCAGATAAAGTGGGGGCTCAGCCAGGCAGGAGTTCCTGTCACCACTGGGACAGCCCAGCACAGGACTCTCTGCAGCAAGGAAAGCAGGAACCTCATCCTCAACCAGCTGCTGTTCCCAACAAACACAGAGTTTGGAAATGTCAAGCCAAATCTCTCGCTGCCTTGTACCTGCCAAAAGTAGGTGTAGCATTGTTAGTCCCTGCAGTAGGGTTTTATACCCCCAAGCCAGGGGAGAATCTGATGTGCTTAGTATTTTTTTTTTTTTTTTTTTTTAGGTAGAGGTACATTAAAGAAATCTAAAAGCTGAAGCAGATAAAAAGAGTAGAACTTTAATTTATTAGTGTGCCAGGTACCCAGGGAGAGAGAGGCAAATACACCTTAACTGTGAGTCCTTTCCCCTAAACAAGTTTATAAACTAAGTGCAATATGGAGGAGAATTGCTGGGCCACCTCAAATCCCACTGATGTTCATGGGAGCTGGTGCAGAATTGGGTGTTCTGAGAACCCTGTGCCTCCAGCTGCCACCAGCATCAACTGCAGAGCCTGGATCTGCAGCAAGCAGTTCCCTGACATCCCTGCGAGGCTGGAGATGATCTGAGTGTACGAAGTGACACCACACTGTCATCAGGAAATCAACCTGCAGCGCCTTTGTCCCCACAACTGGTTTTTCAATTGAAAAATCACAGGTATCCAAATCAACACAAAGTGATCTTGATGGCAGAAAAGTCTTCTATTTTCAACAGCTGCTCAGGATGAAAACAGGAACTGTCACTAAGAGGGAAAACATTAAGTGTACTGGCAGTGAATCAAAGAGAGCAGTTCCCACA
This sequence comes from Empidonax traillii, assembly GCF_003031625.1. Classification (NCBI taxonomy): domain Eukaryota; kingdom Metazoa; phylum Chordata; class Aves; order Passeriformes; family Tyrannidae; genus Empidonax; species Empidonax traillii. The sequence goes on along the minus strand of NW_020955402.1, from coordinate 500,358 downwards.
GATCTCTAGCAGAAGTTCTGGAGACAGAAACTTTGCAGAAACAAATTATATTTTGATTCTGGCATATCAGTGTTTCAATCAATCCCTATCATTCAACCAACTAATTAGCAAACTGTTGCCTCTAAAGTCAAGTAACATTTTGCCACATTATAAAACAATTACCCCAATTGCTGTGACTATAAACTGGATGGTTTTTTTACTGTAGTGTTTCAGAGGTGACAGCTATAAATACCCTTCCTTTTGAAGCAGGTAGTACACACAGAGGCACTGGAATTTAAAATCCCTGAAAGCTCATCTATTTTGTGAAATATTATTCTAACTCTGAGTTTTCTACGTGATTGGGCAGGTTCTGTTCAGGATGTGGACTGTGACTAGATTAGGTAAACTGAAAGAGAAGTAAATGCAATGCCAAATGGGAACCAGGGAGGAAAGAATCGTAGCAAAGCATGGAGTAGGCAAGGGATAAACTGTTGCTGTGGAGAATCCTGCCTGCTACCTTCTCAAATGAGATTCACTAGCTACAGTGGAGAGAAGATAAGATTGATACAGATAAAAACCTGTACTCTGCCGACTGGCAGAAGGCAACGCACAGAGCAGGCAGTGCAAGCAAAAGCCTGAGCAGACCCAGATCACGGGACAGCTGGAAGGGATGGCAAGGTGGCTGTGAAATATCCCATCATAACCAAAAACCTTTGGAAAAGGCTGTGTGGACAGTCCCTACGCAGCACAGTTCAGGAGTCCCAGTGGCTTTAGTACAGGTCTCTGGGGGCTTTTTGAAGACAAAGAAACAGTGATGGTAATAAATGACCACAATGCTGCTGATGGATGCTAATGCCTCATAGTAAAAAATAGCAGGGCCCCTGACAACCACAGTGCAAAAAGCCCCTCCAGAACTAGAAGTCCCGTACAAAATCAGGATTCCCTTGGAGAAGAGATGAAGCTGATCATAAATTAGCCTGCAGTCAAGTTTCCTACCTTGTTTTGATATTGCACAACTCACCAAGTACAGTGGCTCATCCCCAATCCTCTTTAGTTTCTTGTATTTCAGTAGAAAACAGACATTAGTTGTTTAACACCAGACTTCCTCATGCAGACAGAAATGAAAAATTGCCAAGTGTTACTTCTACTGTGTCAATAACAAATTGAAGGAATCAGGATAAATGAACTTCTCTGTTTCTTATTAGCAAGTGGTGGCAGCTGTATCAGAACAGAACCAGAGGGTGGGCACAATTTCATCCTGCCCCCCCTCCATCCCTCATGAGTGTGATGATATAATTTGCTATGAGATCATGGCTTACTTATCAAACTAAAGGAAAATTACCATCATCACATACTGTGCAGTGAAAGAAGCCCTGTACTGTTAGTCCATTTATACAAACAGAAACCTCTTGCTTATATTTGTAAAATGTTGGCTTTAAATTCTCTAGTATTATTTCAGATACAATATTATTGTGCTTAGGAGTTAGTCAAGGAATATTCCTGTCTTTTGGGAATAATCTTTTTATTTATTTTATGAGGTCAAGATGTAACTGTAATACAGGATGGGTGCTGAGTCAAGGGGTCCTTTTTACAGAGAATCCCAGAATGCTTTGGCTTGGAAGGGATATCAAAGATTGTCTTATTTCGCCCCCTGCCATGGGCAGGGACACCTCCCACCAGCCCAGGTTGCTCCAAGCCCCGTCCAACCTGGCCTTGGACACTTTCAGGGATCCAGGGGCAGCCACAGCTTCTCTGGGCAACCTGTGCCAGGGCCTGCCCACCCTCACAGGGAGGAATTCCTTCCCAATATCCCATCTGTCCCTGCCCTCTGGCAGTTTGAAGCCATTCCCTATGTCCTGTCCCTCCATCCCTTGTCTCCAGTCCCTCTCCAGCTCTCTTGGAACCCCTTTAGGCCCTGCAAGGGGCTCTCAGGTCTCCCTGGATCCTTCTCTTCCCCAGGTGAATGCCCCCAGCTGTCCCAGCCTGGCTCCAGAGCAGAGGGGCTCCTTTTAAAGGCCCTAAAAGTAATTTTCCTAATACAATGAAAACCACTACAACATAAAATATAGAAAAGGCCAATGCAGCCTCAAGCTAAGACCAAATGCTTGCTGATATTGTTCAGTGATAACAGGCACTTAAGCACTGCATTGACACCAGAACAAGATACAGGCAGTATTCGTCTCCTCAGAGAGGCTAGAAGTGCATTTTCTTGCACTTGTGAGAGCATGTTTCTGGGTACAGACCTACTAAAATCCCTTTCAAAAGCTACAATGTAATTGTCTAAACTCTGACAGCAACTTGACAAAACTCACTTTTCAGAATGAAGATTTACCAGAAAATAGGAGTTCTGCTGAGGTTTCAAAAACCACAGCATGTCCCACCCCATCCCTCCCAAAGCCAGCTAGGGGTAGGGACCACTGGGAAATACATTTATTGAGACCTGCTGCTATGGCCACTTGTTTCTCTAGGTGTGATCGTACTACAATATTCCACCCATGTACACGTGGCTTTGAGACACTCCGAGAAACCCAACTGAATTATCCCAAGGGCAGTTGCAGGCAATACCAGGTAAGATCATAATTAAAATGTGTTAATGGCATTTGCACAATTAGTATATGAGATTTAGTTTTAACATTTTTACACTTTTACACACTCAGGTGAAAGTATTTAATTCTCAACTACATCTACAAGATAATGGTAAATTGATTTTAAACTTGTCACAAAATTATTTTTAATTTCTGTTCTGAGCATAATGTTTTTATATTGATTACACAGTTAGTTTGATTGTACTAGATGTCTTGAGGACATGCAGAACATAACTTGACATGTTCTGGAGAACCTTGGACAAAATGTGCCTTAAGCAACCACAGGAAAGGTAGAGCTGCACACTCAACATGAGAGAAGACAGTTTGCCCAGCACATTTCTCTATTATTTGAATTTTAGCAAACAGCAATCAAATTGGTCTAGTTAGGCATCTATAACAGCAGCCATTTGATGCCACATGAAAACCAATCAGTGGCTCCCAATTAATTCCTTCATCACTTTCCAGTCCTACTGCCCTAAGTGAGACTTGCAAATCAATGGTTCCAGACCCTCTGAGCACAGAGGCCACTGACACATCTGCCTGGGGCTTTGTGGGGCCTTCTCGTAGCCTGAACTTCCCGTGTAAGGCTTCAGCCTCACATCTTTTTACCTCTTCACTCACATGAAAGAAGTCAGGTTCCTCTTGGTAAGAGCAGAGATGTTAATGGCTCTAAACTATTTTCAGGCATTAGTCCTGGATTAGGATCCAGCCTTGTTATTTGATGCTAAAACTTCAGACTGGAAAAGTAAAACATCAAAACATGGCTGTGTGAACTAAGTCAGGGCACAGTGACAACACTTCTGGCTCAGTGCTGAGTGTGGATCTGTATTTTAAAAATAAGACCCAATTCTAATAATTCTGAGCATCTACGTATCTTTTTGAACAGAGTGTGTCTCAAGGCAGATGGGAGGAACAAAAAGAATCAGAGCATTAATATTTGTATAACTGTTCAGAAATAAAATAAACCTGCTGCTGTAAAACATGAACACATCTCCATAAAGGTAACAAGCTACTTTGGTTACACCTAAACCTCAGCCTCAACAAAATACATTTTCATGAGTCTGGATTGAAATGATTCAAGTCATGTCAATGAATTTTCAATCCTGGGCCTGATTTGGGAAGTGACAAAACATGCAATCCTTTAGGCAGCCCTGTCCTGCATGTCAATCTGGAGATGTATTTTATTACTCTCTAATCGAACTTTAGATTGCTTCCTCATGAAACATTTTTCTTTATAAAAAGAGGGGGGCTACAGGTTCCACATACCCAGATTGCTTCAGCAGCCAAAGATTTGAAGTTGAAAAAGATTTTTGAACTCTGTACTTATGTTTGTATTTCACTTAGAACATCAGCCAGAAAATACAGACACTGTGATCTGTGCTGAGCAGGACTGACATTAATAAGGAATGCAGGGAAAGAGCTGAGCCTCCAACATACAACACCAGGATATTTTTCCTTATTATTTTAAATCTGTGATTGAATTAATTTTTAAAAAATGCCTTTTATTGCAGTGTTTATTTGTAATTAATTATTCCTTGAAACTACCAATTGTTCAAGGGTCACAAACAGAGCATTGAGATGTTTCCTTTTCATGAATGAAGTCCTGTCCAGCCTGAAAACAGGGACGTCAGTTCAAGAAAATGCCCAGAAGTGCAGGGGAAGATCAGAGCCTGCAAATGAAAACTGAGCTTAAAACAGGACAGCTTTGTTTACTTGACCAAAATAGAGAAGGTCGCAGGACTGGCTTTTGAATCCAAACTGGAAAGAAACCTACTACAACGAGATAAAATCTTTCTTCTGCTAAATCATAAAATCAGCTTCAGATCCTGGCACAAGCTGTTTTTGTGCGGGCTTTTGGATTATTAATAGTTGTGCCGGCCCGCAGCTGGCCAAGGTAGGCTCGGGCTGTCACCAATGATGCGCTCGTTCTTACGGGAAGGCGGAGTTGGAGCCGGTGCCGGGGCCATAAATAGGGGTCGGATGGAAAGGCGCGGGCGGTCAGCGCGGGCCGATGCTGGCGCCGAGCATTAGAGGGCTGTGCTGAAGGCTGCGCGGCCGGGAGGACAGCGGGAGGCCGGGGCAGGGCAGCATGAGCCCGGGGCAGGGCAGCATGAGCCCCGCGCTGCTCCCCGCGCTGCTGCCGCTGCTGCCGCTGCTGCTGGCGAGCCCCGGGCTGTGCTGCAGCTGCGCCCCCGCGCACCCCCAGCAGCTGCTCTGCGACTCCGCGCTGGGTGAGTCCGAGCGGGGGGATCGGGGGGCCGCGAGCATCCCAGAGAGATGCTCCTACAGAGAGAGCATCTCCTACAGAGAGAGCCCGCTCTCCTAGAGAGCCCGCTCTCCTACAGAGAGGGACACGGCACGATGTGTGCCAGAGCCTGTTCCGCGCTTCTCCACAGCGTTTCGTGGTTACAAATTGCTGAAATTGCTCTGCCGTAGAGTTTTTGCTCTGATTTCTAACAGAGAAACGGCTTCTCTTTAGGTTCTAACTTGGAGTGAGCAGGGAGGAATACCTGGGCTTTCAAATGTCTACTCTTAGTAGTATGTCTTACTTAGTATGTCTTAGTATGTCTACTCTTACAGTATCTGTAATAGAATATTGTACTAAAATATGCTTGTTACGTGTAAACTATGCATGTAGACATTTTTATAGCACTTTAGGGGAAAAAAACAAACAAACAAACAAAAAGCCCCACAAAATTAAAGTCCCCAGTGCTAACATGCCGAAACATTTGATCTTTGTTCTGCTATACTACAATTTCTTTAATTTATTCTTGGGGTTTTCTGGAATTTTCAAAAAATACTTGAGCAGGAAAGTGATAGGCCCTTTATTTTCTGCAGAGAAACCGGCTAGAGCAGCTCTATATAAATACAACTTTCCAGGCTTTGGGACAACGATATTCAGTCAGCACTGTGCTTGTCAAACAACTTACAGAAAGATACTAAAGCTCACAAAATTAAAGTCCATGGGGATGGGAAAATGTGACACTTTGCAGTCTTTTGATTTCATTAGCTCAAGCTAAGGCTGGTTAACTTCCATCGGGTGTGAACAGTAAATGTAGAACATGAGTTTCCAAAGTGTCACAGAATTAGCATCTCTAAGGGGCAGGCAGTACCTTCTGCATACTGATTAATTGCTTTTATGCCCTGACAGAAAATCTTTGTGGCCACTACAAATTCTAAGCTCTGTTTGTGGCCATCAGTTAAATTGGTTTTTAATCTGCCCATGTTAAGCAATCTCTTTCATGAAGTTACCTACACCAGCCATGACACACTTGGGGTTGTTTAAGGAGTGAAAGGACACAGAGGCTGTGCTACCAGGAGCTCAGCTGTGTGTGTACTGTATTAGTCTGCTGCATTTCTGTACATAAGAAAGTGACAGTTTTTCAACAGACTTAATGTAGAGATTTTCCTAAATACACAATTTTACCGTATAGAGGAAACTCAATATATATCATAAGAATGGCTTCCCTAAGGAGGATTGTCCATATTGAATACTTTAAGATTTATCCCGTTCTGAGATACATGTTACAAATGGCAGCTACATCATGCTACTTTTTTGCATTCTTCAATATTTAAATATCATAAATAACACTATGTTTAGGCTTGATGCTCAAGCTCTCACTTCTATAAATACTCCCATTTAAGTAAGCTGCACCTTTTGGCTAAGAAATGTTTATGTCAAGGATCCCTTTGTTCAATATTTGTAATTTTAAAATAGTATTTCTATATCTTATAAAACAGGAGATGAAGGTAATTCCTCACATAAATAAGTGCATACATGTTTTTCTATATTTGCATATACATACACATAAACCCAGCTCTAAGCATTTATTAGATTTGCTTTGGCCACAATATTTTGCATAAGCTGAGCAAAATCCCTTTAAAGGATCTGGAGAAGGCCAGTGGAGCTGCCTGCCCTGTGTGAGAGCAAACTCCCCGAAGCAGCTTGGCAGAGACAGCTCCTTGGTGCCAGTGCCAGCAGCCTTTGTGCTTCCCCCCAGGCTGTGGGCTGGGACAGCCCATGGGAAGGGGCAGCACGAGGCTGGAGCCCTGGACACGCAGCACATCCCCTGGGAATGAGGGCTGTGCCTCCACAGCTCTGCCTTGTGACCACACCTGGGCTCTTTGGGCCACCAGCATCCAAAGATGGACTGTAAACCAGCGAGCCTGCTGTGCAGACACACCACAGACCTCTCCTGGCAGCAGCACCACCCTGAAAGAATCAACATTTTCGTACTTCCAAAGTAGTGATAAAGAAAGGGACAACCACTCTTCAGCTACCCAAGTCTAAGGGAGCTGAATGCTAATCCAGTGATATGCGAGACTGTTCAACTCCTTTCCCTTCCTAAATTCACCTGCCTATGTACCCACAAACACAGGCAAGTATTTTCCCTGCAGAATAACTCCCTAGAACATCTTACTAAAAACAACACCCCACACACACACTATGCCTCTAGATTCCACAGTAAAAATGGAGACAAGTGTCAGGTTTGCTCATGGAGCTACCAAGCAGTCCTACCTGTCCAGTTACTGTGCTATTTCTCAGTTCCATTATATAACTCTACACATTTTTAATTTTCTTTAGGATGACTTGTGATTTGGGTGGAGTGAAAACGGAGTTGGAGGGGGTTGAATTGACAGACCTTACTTGAGCCATGAATTGAATGTGTGGAACCACTCATCAACCTCAGTGTTTATAGGAGAGACCCAAGGGAAAAAACAGGCAGAGAAATGAATGAAGTCCAGGACAAGCTCTTTCACTTTTCCTTTTGTTCTCGTGATTAGTGCTGTGACACTTTCGCCTTCTACTGCTGGGAGGCTGTTGTGGCTTTACTCTCTACATGCCTACAGGTACCACCCAACTGCGTAACCTGGCAGCAATAATGGGCTTCCTGACAGACCTGGGGTCAGAGAGAGCTCCTGGTCCTGCAGGGTGCTGCCTGAACCTGGAATAAGGGATGAGCGAAGAGCCCTACAGGGGTTAGAGGATTGTACACCATGGGAGGAACAGCAAATCAGGAATGTTGTGCTGGCCCTGCCCTTGGGTTTGCTCATCTGATCATGAAGCCTTGATAGGATGTGATTTTGTACAAATCTGAGCAGTTTTCGTGAACTTCTCAGAAGTTTTAAATTTCTCTTCAGAGAGAGGTAACTCCTCATCCGTAGGAAGTGCTTAGCACCGTGAAGTACACACCTTTTGTTTAAAAAGGGAGATACAGTCTCCTGTTCCTTTAAATGGTGCCGAGGCCCTCCTGGAATGTGCTGGATGCCTTCAGACCCCAGCAAACACCTCTGCTTTCCAACAGGACTTTCACTGGGAATAGGGAGGGGAGGTTTGTTAAACTTCCACTAATTGCACTGCTAATTGTCAGTGCTGACCCCTATGCCCAGGTTTCCTCCTCACAGAAATGCAATGTGGGCAGGATATGCTGATTAATATTTCAAATATTTCACTGTAGTGCCAAGCCAATACAACAAAATTCTTCTGATAATTGCTTTTTTTTTTGAGCAAAACATGGGTGCAATGGGGTTTACCAGACCATGCCAAGATAACAGATTTCCCTTTTGCCACTGACTTTGTCTTCCTGGCCTCAATTCTAAACCAGTGAGAACATCAAAACAGACAATCTGCAGAGAGAAACTGTATTTGTGGAAAGCACTGATACCTTTCTAAAGTCCAGCACTTCTAATTCATGATGATTTTCTCCCTTAGGCATAAGCAAGGTTATTTTTTTGAGGGGACAAATATGTAAACACTTTGCATTTCTTAGCTCTGTAACACCAGTTCCCGATCTTCAAAGTCAGATTTCTTATTCAAATTGTCTTATTTTTTTTCTGAAGCATATGTTAAAAATTACATTTTTACTGAATATTGGGCACCACACTCCAACAGAAATGATCTGGAGTACCAATAAATACATAATACAGCTTCAGAGAATAGTTCTGTACCTTTGGAGAAGAGTAGCCTGTTTCAAAATATGATGGAAACTTTACAGCTGGAGCTTGGCAGCATTTTCAGCCTGTTAAAATCTCCTAAGATCACTGAGATCAAGCATTGTAAAGATGTGCCAGATGATATATTAAATTTTAATCACATTTAAACATAACAGTAAAAATTTTCTTTAAATATGCCAAAATTAAGTTTTCAAAATCAGCTCCTCTGGGACAAAATTACAACATACTATTTCTTTATTATTGAATCTCAAATTAAAACTTCCAGAGCTCAGTGTCCCACAGTTTTGCCTCTCTGCAATACAATACCTAGTTTTGTGCTGGAATGGATTAATTTGTACATCATTAGAGTGTGAAGTAACTTTGCCTGATGGGAAAAATCAGCATTGGAAAACGCATTGGAAACGTGAATGGTACTTCTTCCAGGTTAGGGAGAAAAGGGGAACAGTGAAATTAAACAGTCTTTATGTTTTACTTCTTTTGTGTTCTGTGCACTCGCCACACCCTCACTCTCCCAGCAGTGGGACTGTGCAGTCTGGTTTATCAGTGACAATAATGTGTTTCTAGAGTAACTTGGCACTGACAAAAGAATATGCATTTTCTTATTTCTCAGGGATCTCATACAGAAATGGAAGATGAGTTTTTACTCCAAGAATTGTGAATTCAGTGACAGAAATACTGTACTGGCCTAGTGCTGTTCTAGTTGTGTCTCAAAGAACAGGCACCTGAGCATGGTTCTTGCAAGGATTATTATGATAAAGGAGTGGTGAGACTGCAGGAGTGCCATGGAAGGAGCACGCTGTCAGAGCTGTATCTTCAGAGCCTAAATTACAGTAACCAATCAATCCTCTTAAAACAAGCTAGAAATTATATTACTCTCAAAACTAATGTTATTCATATTTGGTATGTTTAATGCACAGGGGCTGAAAATATCAAGTCTCAGCCTTATGTCCTCAGCAAGGGGCTGAGGAAAGCAGAGTTCCACTCCTATGAGTCTCACTAGTGCTCAGGAAACAGTTTGTAGGTAGGAATTATTGACAGTCACTCTTCCCTATGCCCACTTTTTTTTACATGACAAATATTGAGTTCATTAACAAAAATTATTGAGAAATAGATATTTCAACCCATTTTCATCTATTTTGGCTATCGAAATCAGTTACACAAGAGGACAAGTTTCTTTACTTCTCTAAATACAAAAGAAATATATATTAATTTTTATTACTTGTTTCTTGTTTATACTTTTATATAAATTAGTAGAATTTTCAAAATTTAAAAAACCCTGGACAACATGAATCCTAGTAAGTTACTTAATTTCAAGTAGTAAATGCTGATGCATTTAGAGTGAAAAAAAATACCTACCACCCTGCAAAGGCCCATCACTGGTACAAGTGCCTGTGGACTACAATTAAGGTGTAACTGCAGTACATATAAATTTCTTATCATCAGAGCCTGAAACTTCTCAATGCTTTCAAAAATACCAAAAATACCTGGCTGCTCTGACTGCAGAGATGCTGTGGAGATAATCAGGACTTACATCTACATGTATCTGTACCTGTCTGGCTGAATGTCCAGCGAAGCACCTCAGTGTTCCTGTGCCATGAGTTGCTGGAGCGCTGCCATGGGAATAGCAGAGTCCTTCCATCTGCAGCTAACATTTAACTTTTAACATTTAACATTTAACAAAATGGGAGTGAAACAGCTGCCTAGGATGGGACTGAATTTCCTGTCTGGGAGTAGAAAGAGTAAGACCTAATAGGACCTGCAAGTAACCCCACATCTACTGAGGGTTCAGGGTAGAAGCAAACACTTGAGAAGTCCTTGGTAAGTTAACCTCTCAGTTCTGAATTAAAGACTTAGCATGCCCATATCATGCAACTCTCCCAAACATTTCCCATGTTCTGCAGATGACTGCTCTTCAAAACCCTGCTACTTACACAGGAAAATGGGAACCAATCTGGGGAAAATGCAGTTGTCCTCCTTCCCTTTGCTTGGCTTTTCATGGCATTGTTCCCAACAGTTCAAAGTTGTAGTGTTAAAATGCGGTGGCATCACAAAACTGAACAACAGGACAGATTATTAAGATGCCAAATCCACTGAGCACAACATTCCTGTCAATTTGAACGTAGCTGAAAACTGTAACATAATTTAGTTTTAGTGAAAAAAACAGCTGGCTATCGTGTAGTAGAAGGAAATCTCAGAAGAATTAAGCTGGTTGCCTGATTCAGAACCTAGTAACACCAACTTGTTGCTGAGTGTGTTCTTAATGCAGGATAAGAAAGCTAAGAGAGCAAGTTACTTTTATTTAAAAGCACGTGTTGTAGTGCTGGGAAACTAAACCCCATCACTGGGAAAACAACATTCTACACACACTGGGTGGAAAACAAAATTCAAGCCTAGAAACAAAGACTAAATACTATAAAACAGAGAACATGAAAGACTGTTAAACCCTTAATCCTATTATTCTCCCAACTTTAATCCCTAACTTTCTCATTAAAAAGTATCTCAGCAATGTGGGGTTCCTTCCGCCCGGAGGAAGGGCCAGGCCACTGCGAGTGGAAATCCACAATAACATCAGGCATGTTGTTCTACAGACTTCAGGACATAAAGGGAGTGTTATTCTTCAGCTGAAATTAGGCAGATGTTGATTACTAGTCAAATGATGTGGTATTTGAGGCTTGTGAAGTAGAGAGAAATATTTCTGGTAACATGAGCAGCAGCTGTAAAAACAGTGCAGAAAAATAAAACTGACCTTGAACAACATTAGGAAATCATGCTACTTTTTAAGTAATAGTTAAGTTAAAAGAATACCATACATCTGTTAAAAATATACTCACCTCTTCTACTTGAAAGTTTATAAAAACTAGATTTTAAAACCTCACTCTCATAAATGTAATTCTTCTAATTAAAAAAAAAACAAAACAACCAACACATAATCTGGTTTAACAAGGAAGCCAAACCCAATCAACTCTTGCCTTCAGCACAAGGAATTTTTGCATCCTGAGCCAAAAATACAGAGATGCACAAAATCCTGACCTACCTGAGAGTCCTAATGAGCTTAAATATGGACCTTCTACATTCTGAAAGCCTAAATGGAAATGCAGTTTGGATGCTGAATAGCACAGATCTGTGTTAATAAAACACTAAAGAGTAACCAAATTCTGCAAAGCATTTACACTGAAAAAAATACAGTGCAAATGAACATCCATATCAAACAGTAATAAAAAAATCCTTGGTATCTGTTTATTGACTTTGAAAGTATTCATGGGTTTTTCCAAAATTACAATGGAGTTCTTTTTAGCTCAAGTGACAAACCTTCACTCCAAGGCTTTGGTTTTTCAGTTACAGAGATGATTCTTATCTCCCCACACTTCTGTTGGAACTGGACACACCACTAAGACCAGGCAATGTTCATCCATACATGGCTTTCCATAGAAAAAAGGGGGAAATTATGCCACCGTTACAGTTACATTCTTCAACAAGCTCTTTGTTTACAGATCCAAAACACTTGTGTCCAAATGGTGCAGAAAGTTCCCCTTTTTTCTTTCTTGTGTTTGCAGAAACTGTGGTTCAGTTCATTACTGCTCTGATGATTTAGTTATCTTATGGGTGGGTAGAAGCATTTATTGATGGAATATCAGGAAACTAAAATACCAAGCAGGAAAAATAAAATTGCCTTTATGTCCTAACAAGCAGAAAGATCTTTTGAACTGAAAATGCCTTGACTTTGGGTCTAGGAGTTGCAGAGAAAGAGTGAATATTGACAACATAGACTTACAGATAAGAAATCCATCCTGCAAGCCCACAGGAGAAGGATTTTTTCTCAGGATTGGGCCATCTTTGTTGCTGCTCATTCTATTTGCATCTAGAATTGAGCTTAGTACCACAGCTTCAAACAGCTGAGTTGAGTTACAGTTTGGAAGTGAAACTACTGTTTGCTGATCTGCCCTGCTGAAAGATCAATTGACAGATGAGCCATTTGCTAAACACATTTGTTCTTTTTTAGCTGTTTAAAGATCATTCAAAGAACATTCAACACTGACTGATTCTCAAAAAAGTATAGGGATTAATGTTAGGTTTCCATTCCCAAAAGAATCAGGATGAACTAGAATCTCAGTGGATATCCTGAAGTAAACGCCTTTCTCTCTACTGAAGTCTGAAACAATTAAAAACTTGTGTAATCATCCAGAAATCAACACTTCAAAAGAATGGTTGCAGTCTCCTTGATGTTGTAAAGCATCAAAAGCAAGCAAGCAAAAAGAAAACCCCACATGAATACTATGCACAATTTTTCAGTGGTGATGACGGCAGCCAGCAAATCTGGATTAAAAAACCCAAAACAAAACTAACTGTTGGTAAACCCATGGCAGAGTCATCTCTGGATGACTGGAAGTGTTCCAGTAAATTCCTAACTACCAGATTCTGAAAGATCCAAACAAATATAAATTAATTTGCAAAAGTGCAAGTTGCCTGAGTTGAGCTCAGGCTATTGTAAATAAAGAGAAGGATTCCCAGCCACCAAGTTGAAAAGCAAATACCTGAAGCAATAAAAAGTAGCAGAGCTTTTACAAACGTGGAGTACAAACCTTTTTTATGCAGTACAGATGATCTCAACCCAAAATGTGTAAATGGAGCTCCAGCACTAGCAGAGCATTTTCTCGGACTCAGAGTAGAGAAAAATGAAAAAAATGATAAGTGGGAACAAGATAAAAAATAATGGCAGTTTTATGAGGCTGTAGTTGGCAAATCCTTCAGCGTGAACAGAGAAACCAGAACATTTGCAGTTCAGAGACTTGCTCTGAAAAGGCTTTAAACAGTTCAGGTTGGGGACAGCTTACTGATCCATGACACCCTCATGGTACTGGCACATGCCAGTGTTACTCAGTGCTTGGCTGCAAGAGAGCACAGCAGATGTGATCCCTGCTGTCAGGGGTGTGTGGAACACACGCAGAGATCCCCCCAGTTTATCACCCCAGTGGCTCCACTTCCTCTCCCTGAGTGAATAGGTAGTGAATGCTCCAGCACCTCCACACAGGACAGGTGCACCCTCTGTGTTTCACACCCCTCTCTGGTAGAGATTTCAAATGACTGGCGTGGCTCTACTGCCAATCCTTCTGGAAGCCAACACAGGCAAATCAAACACTGAAACACAAGTGTAAGAAAACCTTAATTCTCCCCCAAATTTCTAAGTCTCTAAAATAATCTGCTTTAAAAATATCAGTGTGTAAATAAAGGTATACATTGGGTATTAAATTATTTATTTTAATGTCAGCCAGTTCATAACTTTTGCCTCCTTTTGAACAAATGCCTTCTTTTGGTAGCATTAGTGATACCTATGAGTTTCAAGCAGTTATGATGCTCCTTCTGTATTGTCAATGCCTCTTTCTTCCTTTCTTATGTATTTTGAGAAATTAAAATATTTTCCATATCCATGAATACATAGTACATGAATATTTAAGCAGGTTAATTTGCTTTCGTCATTGGTGAAACTCAATACCATAAGCAAATGTGGCAAGGAAGTGTGAACAACTGAGCATGTTCAGTCAAATAGATGGCAGAGAAAGGGGAATGGTAACGCTGTACAGAAGGGGAGTTGCTCTAAATTACAGAAAAAGGCTCTTCTTACAACTTCTTATATTGTAGGATTTTTTAGGCAATACAAATCAGTGGCCAATAGACCATATTTTACTATCCAAGATTTTTATCTATTCTATCTTGTGTAGTATTGCTTTAAGTGGGTTCATTAATATTTGTTTGTTGTGACAAATTCTGTGCAGATTCCTGTTCTTTTTTGAGGCTGATCATTCATTCTCCTTGCCTGCTGACTCTTTTCCCTCTCTGCAGGAAAGTCTAGTTTCCTGTCTAAAGAATAAATTTTTTTGGTCATATCTCTGTAGTCATGAAACACAAGTATTCCACATTGTGTTCTTGGGTTCCTTGGCAACTCTGAGAGTGTTTCTTGCCAGTCCTCTTCTTCAAGAGACCAAGAGTATTTGAGCCTGGACTGTATTATGGATACTACAGTATCTGTGGCCTCTAGATGCAAATAAGGTCAATGAAATAGTGTGGCTGTACCCCCTCCATGGAGTTTTTCTGGGGCTCTTTGCATTATTTTACCATAACTTGACTTTAGGTGAATACAGTAGATGAGGCCAGTTCTGCCCACAGATTTTTAGTTAATTTGCTTTCTGGTTGTTCACATTTAAATTTCTGGCCTGCCTTCAGAGATGATGGCCGGGGTAATGCTGAACACAGGCACTGCCCCTGGAGCAGCTACTTGGTGACAAGGAGGAATGAATTACAGTTCCTCCTGGGGCTTCAAGGTTTCCCTCTGGCCTCACACTGAATTCTCTGAATGAATTCACCTCCCAGACTGAAGATGGGCACTGCTGGAAATCTCATTATCAGATTTGTCCCCAGTCTTCTCTTACGGAATACACAAACTTCAGCATTGTACACAACAACTGACAGGGTGTTAATAAAACTTCTTTTTTCTTTTAATCCTACAGCAAACACCTGAAGGCAATCCCCTGTCCTTTGCTTGTGAGGATTTGTTAACAGGCAACTCTTGGCTGAGTTTTGTTCTGGCTGCAACATGACCTTGTGGCACCACCACCACCACAGTACTGCAGGCTTTGGGTATTCCCAAGTAGTTTATCCCAATATATAAATGATTATTTTAGTTGAGTAAAGCTGCCTGTCTTCAAACACTGGGACTGTGACCAGTAGTTTAAGGAACATAATCTTACCACTTGTTTAAGTACATTAATACTATATAAAATACTATAATACAGAATATATTATTTCATAATACTAACTTGTAACAATGACGGTAGTTCTTCAATCAAGAGTTTTCCCTCTGTTACTGCCTTAGAAATAACCCAAGAGTCTAAAAAGATACCACTTTTAGGGGACATATGAATTTCAGTGGACAAAGTGCAAGGATTTGCTTTGTTCAGATTCCAGCTCTATCTGTGCCTTGGGATGGGCCCTCCAGTTCTTTGTGTCTTCTCTTCCATCATATTTCATTGTCTTTGCCAATTGGGGTGAAATCAGTCTTGTGGCAGTGAACTTCTTACAAAAAAGGCCTTAGTGTAAGTACTTCCTCCTGATCATAGAAATCTCTAACATAACAAAGTGATGGTACCATTTTTTTACAGGTATTAATTAGTGTAGCTTATTTCAGAGGGAAATCCCCCAGGCTTGGGAAAGATGCACTTAATGTCTTCCTACTCTTATTATATATAAACAATTTTGGATTGTATAAACCTCAACCCTTTTCTCCTGGCTGTATTAAACACAAATATATCTGATGTTATACCAAGTAAGTTCTGTCTTTTACCCAGTTCAGAATGACCTTTCATGGATGTAGAAGTGGCTGTAAGAGGTTTATTATTATTGAGGAAAGAAGGAATAAATATATTCCTAACACATCTGTAATACTGACTACCCAAGAGGCGGGCTGATTCACTAACCAGAGCACTGTTCTGCTGCAACTCACATTAACTCCCTCTCACTTCAGTTCCCTGAGACAATCTGAGCTACAGAGTGGGGAGAAAAGTTTAAATTATGAATTCCACAGGAAAGCTACATCCTCCTACTGAAACATCAGGATGAATTCTTTTGCAAAACAGTCTGTATTTTCAGTGCTGAAGGAATCTGAGGCCAATGGGATTCCTGGCACTGGAATGTCAAGGCTATGGATGTGTGTTCCATATATGCAAATTCCTCATAAGGAATCAATAACTGCCTGCCAGAGAAATGATATTATTACACCAAACAACCAGAGGCTGTTCTCATTCACACAGAGGAGAAGCCAAGACAGCCACGGAATACTTGAAACCGTGTCTTGAAAAGAAGTGCAAACTCCGAGGAATCCTGAGCCCCGACCACCCTCTGCACCACGAGCAAGGAGAGGGAGATGGCCAGGCCCAGGAATGCTCCATCAGGAAGTGCTTGTGGTTAAAAACAGAAGCAACCACATGAATCAGAGGTTTCAGGAGACAGCTAGACGACGCTGATTGCAAAAAAATATTAACGCACAGAAAAAAAGAAACCCAAGAAGGATTATAAGGCCCCAAAAGATCTGTGTGAATTTGAATTGGTTTCAGGAGAGCAGAAGAGTAAAATCCAAATAACTAAAAATTTAGACATCCTGTAACAATAAAACTTTTTTACTGATAAAAAATTAAAAATCAAAAGCTCAATTTGGTCTTCCTTTGCCATCCAGAAGCTTTCTGTTAAACAAATAAATGAATGAAACACACACAACACAAAAATACTTTTTGTTTTCTTCTACACATCCAGTAGAATTTTCTTCTTCTTCATTTTCCCCTACACATTTCTTAATGACAAGCCTCAGAATATTAGTTTCAGCTTCTCCCAACTCCTTGGAGACTCCTGCAGCTATCAGTGATCATCTGTAAAGTTCCTCTCAGATTCTACTCAGACAAGTAGAATTTAATAAAAATATGAAAACTAGTAATGTTTCAACATCAAACACAAGGGAGAACGTAGTTTTAATTATCCTAAAAATGTTTGCATTGAGTAGGCAGGAAAAAATTTCCTGAATATAAACCATGTTATGGTACTGGGAAAATAATCCTGAGCTCAATCCTGTTTTCTCAGCCCTTACCTTCGATATTGAACAGACTCTTTAATGAGAAAACTTTCTTTTAAGTAGTAATGATGGAAAGAAAACAAAACATGATTCTAATTTGTAGTACACACAATCCACAACACTTTTCCTCTGGAATTAGATCAAAGCTTTGAAGACACACTGTTAATTTGTGGGAACACAGCACATCTGCAGATGATTAAAGAGACGCTGCCACTTACCATGTGAAATGAGGAATTTGCTGCTCAGACTTGAAAGAACTCCTTCCTTCCAATCCATAAGTCTAAAATGTGCCTTAAAAAGAATTTAAATGGCTTGGGAGGAGGGATCACGGTGCCAAAAGATAGAGGGACTTGAGCTTTGAAGCTGCAGGCATCTGCATCACGTTGGTCATTACATCTACTTTGCTCTGCTAATAAGCAAGGAAATGAGAATTGCCCGTGATTAGGTGGGACTGATCTCTACCTGGCTGGGTTTCAACCTGTGTTTTTTATTCTTTTTCTTTAGATATGATGTTAGATGTGATAAATATGAGGTCAATCTATCAAAGAAATGGGGTGTTTTTTTTGGAAAAGTGTGATTTTAATGTCACAGAAATTTTCCTCTACTGTGGCCTTTGCCAGTCTGCGTCCATGCAGGCACAGATTGTTTGTTTTACAAGCCCCTCATCTGCAGAGGAGCTGCAGCAGTCACCATACAGAATGGAGCAAAAACAGGACGCTCAATAATTTTGGGGGATAGAAGTCCCCAGAGGAATTTTGGCCATATACCATACTCTTAGAACCTTGTTATTCACTGTGCCTGATAGTCCTGGTATGTTTTAAACATCATATACAAGAGAGATGCCCCAAACAAAGAGAGGAAAGCACTCAGTTTCTTCTTTCATTAAATCTCATACTTTCCTTGATTAAAGAACAGGAAATAAAGTGTGTCAGAAGAGGGAGGAACTGATTTATACAGGTTTACACAACTGGTGATGTGCTTTGTTAACTTCAGAAAAGTGAATAAAACTCTATTCTTGACTTCTAATTTCATGCATAAAATCAATGCTTTCATTTTGTCTGGCACAGGCTTTCAATGCTACTTCAAGCCTATTTAATTGATTAACAATTCTTCAGTCATCAAGATAAGTGTCCCTTTCCACACTGATTATAATGATGGGTATTTTGTAAATTTTTATGGGATTCAAGTCTTCAAAGATTTTGATGGACAGTTTTTGTCAAAACTGAGTGGTAACATCAATCATATTTCCAGATTCATGGGAATTCAGATTTACATCACAGGCAGCCCATTTACTTTTATTTTCAGGAGTTAAGGGAGCGATCTCATAGTAAGAGCCTTAATTCTAGTTAAAGTGTCAAAACAATGCTAAAATCTATCAAGATAATTTTCATTTTTGCTTGCAAAACGAGGCATGTGCTTATTTGCATTTAAATCTTTCTCTCTATTACAGTGATTCGAGCAAAAATATCCAGCGAAAAGGTGGTTCCTGCCAGTGATGATCCCCTTGATACTCACAAAATGATCCGGTATGAAATCAAACAAATAAAGGTACATGGAATCACTCTGCTCTTTTGAAATCCAATGGTGATAACCTCTGTATAGGACTAGTTTAGCCTAAAATGCTGGAAGCTGAAAAAGGCTCCAGCTGCCTCCACAGTTAGACCTGGGTGGACTACACAGAATAAATCAAAGGAGGGTTCAAAAAAAAGGCAAAAGAAAAAAGGCAAAGAAAGCTGTTCTGAATTCAAGAGCTATTTGTCAAATAATGATATTTTGATGAAAATTTTATTATTCACAATTATTTTAAGAAGACTTGGAAAGAGCCTGAAAGAGCAAGGCCCTTTGTCCACAGTGAGTAGGGATATTTGCAGGAACAGGAGTCCTTCCCTCATATTCACATAAACCAAACTCCATTTTTAGGAACGTTGCTAGGGGAGCAAACACCAAGTGGGAGCACCCAAAGACACAGTCATTCAGAATCTCACTGGATTTTTCCATTATTTGTTCAGCTCCAATAAGGGGATATATTCATTAATGCACTTTAAGAAGACATATCACTGCTGAACTCTCACTGATGTTAAAATAATCATGATCTACCTGTTTCTGGAATACACAAAAACCATTCTCTCTAAACTTACCTGTGTGAGTGTGCATTAGTGGGGTGGTTTGGTTGGTTGGGTGGTTTGTTTTCCACGTGGTTTCACCTCTCATTTTTCACTGAATATTATTTTATATTATTTGCACTTTTCCATTTACTAAGAACACTTAAGAAAATCCTTATGAATGGCTATGTGCTTTTGAAAGAAAATTCAATCATTCAAGCTATATCAATAGATCCCCTTATGGGGGTTTAACTAAGAACAATCTACAGTAAACAAGGATGGTTATCACACACAACTTCTGTTAAGGTTTTATAGCGATTTCAACAAGCCAGTATTTACACTGCTAAAACAAACTCCAAAGCTCTTTACCATCTGCCACTTTCTGTCTTCTTAAATATTAAGGATATATTCAAATGTTTCTTAACAGAAATAAGTGCATAAATACCAGAGGAATTCTCCTTCCCCCATTAGCACTTCAATGTTCTATTGCTACTCGGCAGCACTTCAGTAACTTGATAGAAATGCAAATCATCTTACACTTCAGCACAAACAAGAACAACCAGAAGTCTAGCCTGACTGATTATTTTCAGTCTATAATCCTGTTCTTCAGTAACAGTACACTGAAATCTGAAATACATTTGGATATCAAAGCTACTTTGGAGTTTCTCCCTATTTTTCAAAACTCAGCATCAGTTAGAGATGTTTATTTAATTCTAGTCAGCTTCAGAGGGCAAGTCGACTATGACTGGACAAACCAAAGAGATCTGTTTTCTAATAAAAGATGCTCTACATTATTACATGAAACATTAGACTAACAACAAATGGGGCAGAATTGTCCCACCCTTCAGATTCTTTGCTCTGGCCAGAGGAGTTTCAGAGGAGGCAGGAGCCAAGCCTGGCACTCAGCTGCCCTGGGACCCATCCCTGGAGGATTTTGGTTTAAATCTCCACCACACAGGAGCTCTGTGGCTGCCCATCCTCTGTGGAACTGAAATAAGCCCCTACAGGCAACTGTGCCTGATAAATCCTGCAGAGTGACAGAGAGGGAGGCAACCTGTTACATTCTGAGCATGTCATCAGAGCTGGTGTGTGGGTGAAAACTGAACTGGACTGAGCACAGTGAAAAATTACTGAGAAATACATTTAAATGAACAGAAGTTTAACAGAAATTTGTTTACACTGTAAAGCCCTCACCATGTCACAAAAGTAAAAAGAGTGAGGAATTTTAAATAGCTCATGCCTGTAAACATTTGATAAATGTAAAATAATCAATTAAAATAATACAATGGTGTATCAAGCCAGCCAGATTTGGCCATCTCCACGGAGTGGGACAGCTCACACGTGACCAGTAACAGCACAGGAATAGCTTGTCAGAGACCCTCAAATGGAGGCTCGGTGGCCACAGGTGGATCTCAGTTCCTGGGTAACTGAGAACTTGTTGGCTACAGCAATTCCCTTGGTCACAACCATTTCTCACCCCAGCTGGTAAGATTTAAAAGAATCTAAATCAGCAGTGCCTGTCAGAGGGTGGAATATTCTCTGTTCACTGTTACAGTCTTTCTTCTCTTGTGCTACAGAGCCATTTCTGATGACCTGCAGGACAAACTGCAGGGCCCTTGGAATGGCCAGTGACACTGACCACGGGCTTGTGGCTAATCCTGTGCAGTAACATCTGCAGGATGGGGGACAGGCTGAGAATTTGCTTTATATAGCACAGAAAGGAAGAACAGATTCTCTAATCATCTCTTTTGAGCTAAAAGGTGCTAAAATACAATTTAAAATACAATTATCAACTCCACGTGAGTTTGGTGAATTCTTTTTAGGCTACTCACATATTCACACTTCCCTCATCAATTCTTCTCCCCTCTGGGAAAAGGAACACAGAACCTATGAAGGTTGCACTTTACTGCAAGTGAAAATTCAGCAAAACGCTGCTGTTTCTCTGCTCTGGGCTCTCTGGGCTGTTTGACATGTAACAATCGTGTGGCTTGCTTATGGCAACCCTGCTACAGAAATTATATTCCTCTTATTTTAAATCCAGTGCATCAGGCTTCACATGAAAACATTGCTATTTTAGTCAGAAATATGAAATATTTTGATATTATTTTCAGAAATAATAACAATGGGGTTTATTAATTTTATAGAGAGGGGTTGGCATATTGAGAAGCCATAATTTTTTTCAATTACTGTTCTTATTTACAGCATTACACTAAAGAGAGGAGATAACATGATTTATATGCAATTGAATATTTGTCTGTATAATATTACTGTGACTGACTGGGTCATCACACTTGCTCTGAGAAGCCAGCTAAACATTAAAACAGTGCCATGAGTATATACATGAAACCAACACTTTTTACCAAATTAAACAAAATTGCTAAGTATTTTCCATGAGATGCATGGATGGAAACCCTCTGACAGAACCAGACCGCTTTTCCAAGGTGGGGGGAGTGTCACTCCCTGTGGGAATATGAAGAGATATTCAAGCTAAACATAAAGGTATCTACACTTTACAGTGACACCTGCAGTATTAAAACCAGAAAATAATCACTATATAAACCTAAGAAAATAAGCCATGATATAGTTGAAAAACCTTCAAGAAGAAAGAAGATGCAATGTAATTATTGTAACGGGACATCCTTGAGACACTGGAAGGAATATAGAGGGTTTTTAAAAAAAGAGTATTTTAAAGTTTTAAAGCCCTGGCCGTGTGCTGGTCTTGGTTAACCCCCTCAGGAGGACAGGGACAGTGTAAAGACAGATGTTGGCACCAGGCTCACATCCCTCTGTTCTCCCAGTTCCTCACCCTATTTTCCTACTGCAGTGAAGTCCTGTCAGGAGCCCAAATGTGCAGAATGGAAATCAAACCACAGAGACAAATCCACGCTTTCAGGAGATGAGAGAGTATGATTGAGAAGATCAAATACGATTTACTGAGTTAAGCAGAAGACTATAATCTTAATAAATGCTTTAACAAATATATAGGTCAAAACCTAAGATAAGTTAGACTGTAATTTCAAAAAAACAACCCCAACCAAGCAACCAAAAATCCTGCAACAAAACAAACATCAACCTCATTTAAATATTAGCTAGATCTCTATTATATTTTGCTATGTTTGTTGGGGAGGGGGAGTTAATAAATAAATCAATTTGTGTTGCCTGCATAATGCCTCTTAAGTTACTTGAGATCAAGGGATGAACTTCTGTACTGGGCTGCCACACCAGACTACTTTTACCCTAATAAAATTAGGCACATTTTCCTCATAATTTTAGAGGGGTTTTGTGATTTTCTCTGCTGCTCTGTACAAGATACCAGTTTGTTTTGTTTTGCTTTCGTTTGGTCTGTTTGCTTTTTTCTACTAAGTGTTTCAAATCCCATTTAATATTTTTGGATCAGAAGCCCAGTGACAACAACTTTGGCTTTTTCCCTTCCATAAATAAGGCTTCAGAAAAACCAACATATGACAGTGTGTTCTCTAGTGCCCTGTGCTATATAAATCTCCTGGGAGAACTTGAGTAACACAAACACATTTTGCAGTGACAGCAGCTGCAACTGGGAGAGCTGCCCTGGGGAGCTGTGAGTCCTGCCATTGTCCACAGCTGTCAACACGTGGCATGAGGTCACCCCAGACCGCTGGGCTTGGTGATGTCACTGGAGGTGATGACAGGCTGAGCCTTCTGAGGCTGATCCTTCTCACGTTTGGACACAGCAAAACTTGTTTGCATCTTTTGATGGCTCATTTAAGGTTTCTTTTTGCAGCTGAAAACGCTGATTAAGGAGCAGCCAGTCTGGAAAGTGCTTTGATCCCGAATCTGTCCATTTTGGGGCTGTAAATTTTAAGAGCTGGATCCCATTTTCCAACAGTTATTTGAGAAGGTCCCATGGACCAGAATTCTGGATATGGGAAACCAGCTTGCTTTAGTGATCAAATACAAGAACAATACTAAGTTCCTCAGGACGTTTAAGATCCCAGGAGATACCCATCATTACACTGATGAAGAGAAAATTTCCTATATTAATATACTGAAAAACATTTGCATTTTACAGTGCTGCAGCACCAAGGTTGAGATGATTGATGTCTCTGCACTGCTCCTTAAATGGAAGATGCCAGTAGAATGTAAATTGAAGGGAAAGCTTTAACGATCCATTAAAAACACTGAAAAAGCACATTTAAAAACCTATAATTTAAAAAATGAAGAACTACCTAATTTCCTTCTAAAACTCTTGGAAATGTTTCATTCAGTGAA
This sequence comes from Empidonax traillii, assembly GCF_003031625.1. Lineage (NCBI taxonomy): Eukaryota > Metazoa > Chordata > Aves > Passeriformes > Tyrannidae > Empidonax > Empidonax traillii. The sequence goes on along the minus strand of NW_020955402.1, from coordinate 476,875 downwards.
TTGAAAGGGTCTAATTGTTGCTGTTTTCTCATAGAATTTTGGACTTTGGAGCCTTCTTTAAAGAGACTCACCATGTATTTCTTTCAGCTGTTGTTTTCAACTGTTTTTTCATGTCCTTTTCCTATGACTGACTTTCTGTTTCTAATAAATTTCAGATGTTTAAAGGATTTGAAAAGCTCAAGGATGTCCAGTATGTCTATACCCCTTTTGATTCGTCACTCTGTGGAGTGAAATTAGAAGCCAACAACAAAAAACAGTATCTTCTGACAGGTACAGTGTGGGGCTCTTCCAACTCAGCACGTTCTGTGATGGACCTGTTAAAACCAGAAGTAACTGCTTAGACTGAATTTGCTAAAATATGCCAGCCCCTGTTAAAAAGGAATGTATGTATGTACTAAATACAAATACAGTGAGATGTACAAATTGTGTTAAGCTGTACTTATTGTGTGATCTTCCATGTTTTCCATCCTTCCTCCAACAATCTTAAAGCAGTTCCGAAGGAAGTGAAGGTCAGTAATAATTAGTAAATAGAAAGAACTATGCCATTACTATTTGGTTAAAACCAACAGTACTGATTTTCCCAGGAATGTGCAGATGCATAATGAGACAACACATGCCTGTGAGTGTGCAGGTCTGGGGTACTAAGGAACTACAGATTTTTCTATAGAGTCCTAAAATCTTGTATAACATACTACATTTGCATCCATCCCTTGCTGGCAGATTATCGGTATCTTTTGAAAAATATCCTTCTTAAATCTTTTACATTTATACAGCATGCAAGCAGAAGAATATTTTCTCTGTTTTAATTAAATTAATTTTGAAAAAGTGTTAAGCATTACTAACTTGGTGTAATTAGTAAAAAACTTGAGGTATTCTTACACTTCTGTTTGAGTATTTAGAAAACACTTTTAATAGTTTGCCTCATTTTTTGTGCTTTCCACGCTGCAGGCCAAATTTTAAGTGATGGCAAAGTCCTCATCCATTTGTGCAACTACATTGAACCGTGGGATGATTTATCCTTGTCTCAAAAGAAGAGTCTGAATCAGAGATATCAAATGGGCTGTGGCTGCAAGGTGAGTACAGAACAGACCAGTGGCTGTGCTGGAGCCACCTGGCAGGCACCAGCAGCTTCCAGCGGTGGGAACTGTTCTCTTACAAACAGCATTTTAAGGAAACCTGCCAGGTGCTGAAGCAATGCGCTGTTTCCCACAGATAACCACATGCTACATGGTGCCCTGCTCCATCACTGCCCCCAACGAGTGCCTGTGGACAGACTGGCTGATCGAGAGGAAGCTCTACGGGCACCAAGCCAAGCACTATGCCTGCATCAAGAGGAGCGACGGCACCTGCAGCTGGTACCGAGGTGGGCCCCCCCCCGAGAAGGAGTTCATTGACATAAGTGAACCTTAAAAGCAGCACTTCCTAAAAAGCCTTGGGGTCTCATTCCATCCACCACTGCCCACTCACAGCTCTGAACTGCCATCGTCTCATGTATCTGTCGCTTAGAAACACAAATTGTCCTGCCAGTAAAGTCCGAGCTGTGGGACTGGCACTGGTGTAGGACAAGGACAAACCTCCTGGAGGTACCTACTCTGTGCTGTTATGCTTTGCACAGAGGCTCGAGCTGAGAAAGCTCCTCTGTGTCCTCCAAGGCATAACAAGTTCCCTTTTCCCAATATGAATGTACAAGAACAAAAGAGTTGCCAGAATTTGTCCCCTGTTTGATAACCTACAGATTAAGAGCACCCCGTGTTGTATTCCAGATCTTTCCAATGAACCACAGAATATTTTATAGAACTATTTTTTCTGCATGAAAGTCTTTGACACAAAAGAATTGTTGTACAGTGTATATGTAAAATATTATAACAATGTGCAATTTAAAAAAAATCACAAATATTTCCTTACCTGTTGAAACAAGTTGAACACTTCTGGGATTAAAACAATCTGTGCTCCATATTTTGTATATTGCTTATGTCACAGCTTTTTTTTATCTACAGAGTTGTAACATTCATTGATAACTAAGCTAAGAAACAGCCTTGATAAACAAAATCCTCTTCCCAACTCAGCACTCCTACGGACTAGCCACACCTTGCTGAAAAAAAAGCCAGATGCTTCGGCATTTCATGGAACCAACACAAATGATGATAGGCTGAAACTGTCACATTAACAGAAAACTTGTGCACCCTCAGGGCAGCTGCAGCACTTGGTAATTCCTCTCTCAATACGTGACCAGGTCATTGCATTCTGGCACTATTAAAAGCCTTGGCATTAGAAACTCGTGTTTCTAATTTATGCAATAGATACTGCACCTACACAGCAAGTGATTTCTGAAAGCTCTCAAATATTTGACCATATTTCTTTATTTTTCATTCATGAACACCCACCATAGTCTGTCATAGTGAATTTGGCTACTCATGAACTTGTACTAGAGAAGTGTTAGGACACATTTTGCCTTTTACATTTTTAGTGTCTTAACTTTTCTAAATTAGCTAGTAGCTAATCTCACACATATCTAAGTTTACAAAAGGAATTAAATTCACAGTGGTGAAACTTCAGAAACTATTTCAGTAAATGCCAAAGTTCAGACAGTTGTCCAACTCCTTGTGTCCCAGACACTGGGGGAGAACCCTCCTGCAGGATGGGAATCTCTAACAGCCACCATCTCTGGTGTATTTTGCTCTCTCCAATTTTCTACATTGGATTTCTTTCACTTCATTCCAATTTTGCCCAGAATTACTCTCGCATGTTCCCTATATGAGACTTCAGAACACAGGCAGAGCTTTAGACAGTTCTGTCTCATTTGGTTGGATCAGGTCTATTTAAAGGGTTAACAAACATCCTTTACTGGCTCCTGTGAACCCCAGGGTGACATTCCCAGCCTGGGGGCTCAGTCAGAGCCACCCCATTATTGCTCAAGGGTTTTCCAAGGGTTTGCACAGACATCTCTGATGCCACTCAATTCACCCAGGTAGTAGTTTGGCCATGAAATTCAGCACATTCCACGTAACTTAGAACACACTAAGATATGATGTATTGGATAACCTCCCCCCCCCTCCCCCAAATTATCTTTGTGACAGATTTTCAGCTTTTTAAAGTTTATTTTGACAATTGCACAAATGCATATTTAAAGGACAGGTTTCAAAACACTCTTCTGAGAATAAAATGCAAATGGTGCAAGGCCAACAGGAGGGCATGCCATTGTTTCTTTGAGAAAAATATGTCCTATAACATATAAAAGTCAATATTTCACTTTTCAAGCACTGTAAGTCAGCTTTGTTATTTTAATTTGCAATTCTAAATTAAAACACCATGTATTTGTACAGACAAAACTAAAATCACCAAACACTACTCATCTGGACCATAGATTTACTATGGCTACTTACATAAATGAAATAAAAAGAATAAAATGGCTACATTTCTTCCAAAAAGAATTGATTTTGCAGTGAAAATAGTGGCAGTGCTGTTTACTAACAGTCCTGTGCATCTATATTACTAATTTAAAGAAAGACTTAAAGCCAGGCCTTATTTCCTGATGTCAAATCAAAACAATTCCTGGAGAAGCCCATGAGAGCTCAATAACTAACAATGTCTGACCCAAGCACAGGGCTGAGTATTATTTAACACACATCCAGTGTATTAAATTTGTTTCCAAATCCATTTGGATGTGATGGTGTCTTTTGAACAGCACTCTGCAGCAAACAGATATTTTCTGCTTTTTAACTCAACACAGTTCTGTTTCTCTTTTAGTTTTAGAGTAACTAAACCTTAAACTCAACTCACCCCAAGCAGATTGTCTTCTTTGTGTGCCTTGTACAAGTAAATGTTTTCTTTTATATTTATGAACAGACTGTAATACAAATTGTGTGCCATAATTAGTTTCAAACACATTTTATATTTGTCCTGCCATAAAATATCCCACAGGAGGTGTTTCTCAAGTAATGGCTGTCAACTTTGATTTCTGGCTGAGCATAAATCTGAGCAAACTTACCACAATGTGTGGTACAAAGATTATTTTTCTCCCTCATATCAATAAATATGGCAAGCAAAGCTTTACAAAAACCCCTCTCAGAATGAGTTTTTATTTTCCCTGAGATTCAGCACTGAGAAAGATTATGAAAAGGCTTGACTACAGTGTGGCATCCTCAATATGCTATTTTCCTATCAAGGTTTTTACTGTAGCAACATTGATATATTATCTACAGCAGATTATTTTTACAACACTTCATTTTTACTTCTTGTAAATGTATGTGTTTATATGAAAGGTCAGAGCAGGAATATAGCCTGGCACAACACTTGATTTTAATTTGAAAATGACTCACACAACTTATGATAAGATTAGGAAACAGAGAAGGGAGATTGTACAGGTCAATGGGGAGGAAACACCACCTTGAATATTGCTGGCTTTTTCTCAATGTTCCAGTTAAGTTTTAATTAAATTGTTCAACAATTATGTTGAAAAAGCCGTGTTGTCTTTTTTTTTTTTTTTTCACGGCAAAGAACATAAGAGGTGGGAATGTTGTGAAATAAAGGGAACTAATTACTGAGGGAAAGGCTGTAGATATGACTCAACTACCAATGAGTTCAAAAGCCTTACAGCATTTTGTATAATCAGTCTGGGATGAATGTTTCTGTTTCAAAAAGTGTTTCATTAAAGCAGCTCCATTTTTACACAAAAGAATGGCATCTTTGTTTATTTACCTTTTATTGCCGGCTCAAGACTCAAACGAGCAGCAGAGCAGGAAAGAAGCAGAGGAAACCCCAACACAGCCGCACCTCTGGCACGCTCAGCTGAGCCCTCAATTCCCAGAGACCTGGGAATTTCTCCTGCTCCCCCATCCCCCTGGGCTGGTTTGCACGGGAGGGGAGGGAGAGCTCCAGGTTTCCACTCAGGGAGTAAGAAAGGGAGGAGCAAAAACAAGAGGAACTACTGAAAAAATATTTTAAACTGTAGTATCCAAATTCTGTATAAGCTAATGAGGCCAGCTGTTATTAAAGCGTTTAAGAAATGAAACAAAAAATAAACAGCATGATGTGTTTTCAGTTCAGCAACAGAAGACTGGTATCCACACCATCTTAGAACTCTGCATTCTAGAAATTTGAATGCAGTGTTATCTTGTACCATGTTGCCTGATTATTTCCCAAGCCACAGAGTTCCAAATCCTTTCTTCAGAAGGAATAAAACCCAAGAAAAGAGCCCCATCCCAGTCACTGCAGCACTTGTAAGCCACATATGGCAATGCAATACCCAAATGTGTTCATTTTCTCTAGATTAACATTCATTACATAAAATAGGTAAAGAAAATTACTCAGCTGTGGAGAACAACATTCAAAAGTTCAAATAAAAGGCAAATAAATTAGCAGCTTAGACTTTAATGAGCATGTAGGGGAACAAAGAGGGGGGAAATCACTGACTCAGTTGTTATACTCCTCAGCAAAATATGCCATATAAACTTATAAATCTAACACATTCATTCTTGCCCCAAAATTATAGGATATGCTCTTTGTTTCTATGTACTGCAATTTCACAAAAGACCTGCTTTTTCAATAAAATCAGAGACTATCTTGAGTTGGAAGGAACCCATAAGGGTCATGGAGTCCCCCAGGACTGCCTACAACTAAACCACACATCCAAGAGCATCACCCAGATGCTCCTTGAACTCTGACAGGCTTGGTGAGATGCCACGGCCAGTTCCCTGGGGAGCCTGTAGATGATAAAATAATGAAGAAAGAACAATAAACTGCAGGCAGGAAATGACAAACCGGACAAGAATATCTTAGATATTCTTAGGAAAATAGATCTAAAAACTTATTACTATTTAAAAACGCATCTTGCAAAAGGAGATGTGGTTCTGCCTCTCTACTGGTTATGAAGGAATGCCCAAGGCAAAACCCACTTCCTGTGCATTGTATATTTTCCTGACAGATCCATCAACAAAACCCCCTTTCCCTCTGGGAAGATCTGACCGTCTGGGACAACATTTAGACCTGCTGCTCCAAATCAGTGCCTCAGGCTCTACGAAACCTCTGTGTACCAACCACCTCAGTGTGGTGAAATCTCTGCTCAGAACTGTCACATATGACAAGAGAAGTGGAAACATCTGTGAATTCATAATCCAAAGGAACCAGAGAGAAGTGGAAAAGCAGGATGAAGAGCCATCCTGCCACTCTTGCAAAAAATACAGCAGAACGGCTCCATACCGTGTTTGTTACCAAAGGATGTGGGAGAAGGAAGGGTTCAGAAGGGATCTCAGTCACCTGCTGTCCCCAGGGCTTACCTGAGGTCCCACCTGTGGTAACAAAGTGCCAGCCAGAGTCTCAGGACAGACACACAGCAGTGGCAGCTTAGGGACCCTGCACAAACAGCCACCTCACAGATTTATCCTGACCTTGCAGCAGTACTTGAATCCCAGCTGTGGGACATACACTGAATGGATTCGATTCTACAATAATTGATGCTTCTCTGCCAGGCTATTCAATCAGCAAAGAGCCTCCCTCCAGTCTCTCAGTGTTTCCTCTCAAGAAAGAATTCAGGAAAGAATTTTTGATTAGAAAACCTAATAAAAATAAGGAAAAAATGACTGCAGAGTAACACAGGTCATGAGTAAAGGTCATGTGTGTTATTTTCAAGAATGCATTCATGTCCGTAAGGGACTGGGAATCAGTGCTGGCTCAGGTATGTGAAGATCACGAGTCACAATCCCCCTGATTTTAGGTGAATTCAAAACCCTTCACTAATCAGCACACAGCCTTGTGCATCATCTCCAAAGACAATAAACACTTTGAACACATCATAAAGGACTGGGGTGAAAACAAACCATAAAAGTAACTCTTGCACTTTAATGGCTGTTCAGTGTCTTCATCAGCATTTGATCTCTTGAAGATCTGAAGCTGGTTAGCTGAAAAATTACTACCTCCCCATCTGAGAATCCTCCAGCTCACCATGACAATGCTTTCAAGTGGTCACCCAGTCTCATCCCCTGAAAGCTTTCCAAATGGCTTTTAAAACAGGCAGTAAATGGGAAAAAGGAATGGTGTGTCACAGTTGCTGCTTCACACAGCCCATCAGTGGGTTTAGGATTGCTGTTTGCACCTACCATTTCCTTGTGATTTGGATAGAACGTCTGCTCGATTAGAGGGAACTTCTCAGGACCCAAAGTTTTGTAGACAGACACCAGCTGGGCAAACTGTAAAATAAAGCAAAACAAAACAGGAAGCTTAGGAGAGAAACCACATTATACCCAAATGATCTCACACTGTCGTTTTGCTTCTTGTCTTTGGTGTTTCACAAACTCAGCAAACCCACACACCCAGTACACGTGGCCTCTCTCCTCCTCCTTCCCACACACACCTTTTTAATCCATCCAAGCTGGGATTTCATGTAGAGATCAGCACAGAACAACATCTCTAAGAGTTAAGCCCTCACAGGTACAGAAAATGAAATATATTGGAACACTGGATTTTAAACTGATTTTGTGATAATAAAATTATAACTTCACCTTTTCTACTATCTTTAATCTAAAGATCAGGTTTATAATTAATTTAGTTGTCTGGCACTCCCCTGACATTGAAACATGATTTTGCAGAGTTGGCAAAGAGATAAAAGCAGTAACTATGCCACAGTAACAGGTCAGAGGAGGAACAAAGAGGGGAATCTAAATTTCCTAGGCTGCAGCCTTGTAGCACATGGCCACCCTTCCACCATCAACAAAGATGTGGATAATTTAAATGGCTCCATGTTATGCCACTTCTAGTAATGTCTATTATACAATATTCCAACATATTATTCTATTAATGTTTCTGGGCCCTTCTGGTGGCACATCCAGCCTACCTGTGCTCTGGACTGCAGTAACTTAACAGAGAAAGCAAAACAACATTTACAAGAGACAAAGAATTCTTTATTAAATAGAAATGTATTTGGGGGCTGTTCTTTCTCTTTAGTAAGCAGATAACTCTTCTCTTGTAGCAGTTCAAAACTAAATCACTCCTGAGCCCGGGGCTGAGCAAGGAGGTTTCCAGGGAGCAGGAGGGCTTTGGCAGCCACAAGCCCAGTGTTGTTCCAGGACTCCAAAGCTCTGGCTCGGACATGCCTGTGATGTGTTCAATTGTCACCATGCCAGCATGAGACATAAACAACTCAGCACAACACTTTGAATAGTGGGATTTGCTGGTTGCAAACAGCACAAAAAGCAGAGAACAATAGAACCCTGTCCATAATGCAGATAAAACACCTCTCTGAGGAGAGACTGAGGGGGCAGGGAGAGCAAAAACTCTTTAAAGGCAAAAGAAATGACGAAAGCTTTGCATGCATTTCCAGCTGGCACAGAGGATTTGTTTAATTTAGTGGTGTTTACTTAGGTTTGGTAAAATACATCTTTAAATTTGGAATTCTAGTGGCAAATACCATAATGATGAGTAGTCTTCACAAAAAGCCTACAAAATTGTACCTGAAAAGTGTGCTGTGCAAATCAGACCTCAAGGAAAGGAAATATTATCACAGCTACCAAAATAAGGTGGTTTGAGAATAGGACTCCTGATAACTTACTAGTTATTGCTGTTCTTATGCAAAATCCAAATTCAAAATGTCACAAGCAAATCCTTCCAATTAAATACAAGATTTTTGCCAAGAAATTGTTAGGTTAAAATATATCCATTTATCTAGCTTTAGGTAAAAAACGTTTTAAAAAATCATATTACTGTATTTCCTGTGATTCTTGGTCTCTTTTCCATTTTCACTGAAAGGGAGAAAGGACAGTGAGAAACTGACACTGTTTTTAGGGCTGGTGGCATTCATGCAAGAGGTAAGAAAGCTGTAATTCAGATTAATACTAGCAAATGCTTGTTTACTTCAAATAGTATCAACCACAGACAACACCCATGCATCCCTCTAAAGTATCCTCTACTCCAGTAATTAAGCTATGAAATAGCCAGTAGGAAAAGAAAGTTTCAATTTGTGAGGCAGAGGAAAGAAATATCTCTGATTTCCCACCGCCAGGGATGATTTATCCTTTGCCCCTGCTGTGATGCTGCTTCACCTCCACATCTACAACTCTCAGAATCTCGTCAAACATTTCTTCCCCAAAGGGCATCTTGATAAATTCAACCTCAATTCACATAGAATTTTTTGCATCCACAAATTCCTAGAAATATTTATTACTTTCCCTGATTCCTACTGGGCTATTTATAAAGGGGAATCTCCCTAAAATTTTAATGAGCTTCTATCAATTTTTAAGTGTGATCTGGACTATATCTTTTTATATTTTCCTGCTGAACAGCCAAAGCAAATCAATACCAGTCCTGGGCAAGAGCATCATCTTTTTAAGATGATAAACTACTGAAGTATCTAATCCAATGTTGACTGTTTTCAGACATGGGATGTTCATGAAGTAGAAAATACTAATAGATCCATTTTATATTTAAATGAAATATTTTATATGCCAAAAACCCTGGGAGATTTTAATAATTACTTTATAAAAATAAAGTCATCGAGCTTAGTATTCCAGCAGAAGTCTTCTCAAAATCTTTAGAAAAAAACAAGGAAGTGGAAAAAAGTTCTTAGTTTAGGTAGCTGAATTTACTTCTCATTTTCAAATTTTGCATCTTGTTTTCAGATCAAGGAGGAGTGACCTTAGGTCCATGTATTTACAGTTTTCAGGGTATTATTTTAAAAGGAAAATAGCTGGATTTTTTAACATTCACTGTCATGCCAGCTCTTCTCTTTTCTAGCCAGGATTAAATGCTTTCTCATCCAGGCCTATAGATTGTTCCTCCACAGCAGAACAGAAGAAGGCCAGCTGTACTTTTTCTCCTCTCCAACAAGGTATGACACAGATGAGAAGAAATACTTAGTCAAAAAGACACTTATTCCCTTTTATTTCACATAAAAGCTTCTGAGATTTCATCACCCTAAGACTGGAACACTCTGAATTTCACTGCACAGAATGGGCTGCAACCAAGCAGTAGCTACCAAAAATCCCTTTGCTAACTTCATAACAGTCTGAATAATTACTTTGCTTATCACTTTAGATGAGTTAAAATGTGCTTAATTACACCTGTGTCATCTCTGAAAGGCTCAGATTTGCTCCTGAACAAACCACACAATCTTTTCCCTCAAAGATAATTAGACTTGATATTTAAAACTAATTACTCCAGATGGTGCTTTGTGTTATCTTGAATTCCAGCACACCACTAATCTCTCTGAAGAGATCTCAGGCTGAAGGATTTATATCATTCCCCATTTCTGTGGGGAATTTCCTGGGATGTTGAGCAAGATTTTCATCCAACAAACTGCTTCCCATTTCCTGCAGTTGTTCCCTGCCAGGGCAGCACAGCACAGGCAGTGCATTACTGAACCTTTTGTCACAGATTTCCCTTTGTTGGGAGTGTTCATTCCCTGTCCTTGCTTCTGCTGGCAGTGGGAGAACTCCAACCAGCCATCTAATATTTCATGGTAACAACTAAAACAATCCCAGCATTTTCTGGGTAGTCAATCCAGATGGGCTGGCATTCTCTAAGACAGAGAAACAGGAAAACTTGGATGGTTGGACACTCCTTGAATCCTCCTGTCATAAAAAAATAGCACTTTTAGCTGAGACTTATCTTTGGCCTCTCTAAGGTGTGGGCACGCTTAAGGAGTGAAGAAATTCTACACAATTCTGGTTTACTTCCGGATTTCCACACATAAATTTTCTCCTTACCAAATGTATTAACGAGTAGCATTGTTTGTGAAATTCCTAAAGGAAAATTCCTCCGTTTCTAATGCGGTTTCAGGATTCACCATGGGAGCATGGATGATCATATGTGAGCCTGCTGATCCCTCAGCTTTTTCTACAGTGACCAGCACAGGTCCCTTGGAGGGTCTGCAGGTTATGAAGCTGAAAGATGAGCTGGGTTACATTATAGGCTGCTTATGTTACAATTCTATTATAGGAATCTAACAAAGAAAACGACACATTGACTTTTTCACCCCCTTCAGATGGCACCATGACAAATACCCTGAAGTCCAGTTTTAGGCTGAAATGTCCATTTTCAGGCTGAGGCTCAGAAATGTGGTTGGTCATTCCAGAAAAGCATAATTGCCTTGTAAGAGATGTTCAAAAGCACAGACCCAGAACCATCAGAGCAAACATATCAGGGGTCCTCGGAGGCCAGCAGATTGAGACACAAACATTTCCTACCCTTCAGGGGGAGAAGGAATTAGGCAGTTGTGTGGAAGGGGCCAGGAGGACACATTTGGCACATGTACTCTGTGGGAGTCAATTTACTTTAGCTAAGTCTTCATTATGCCTGAATTTTAAATACAGTTTCTGTATTGTCTTTGTGTTTGTTTGTTTCTTTGGATGATTGGGTTTTGAAATTAATATTACCTGGGAAGTATCTGGATTATCCTTTTTACCCTCTCCATGTGCTTCCTTATTGTGATTGGCCAACATTTCTTCTCTTACACCTTAGTAAACATTAAATACTTTTCCAGAAGGGTGAGTTCATACACATTTGATTTGCTATTTGATACCTAATAGGAGAATGGAGGGGAACAGACCACTGACTGCAGCTTATGTACTTTTCTCTGTCAGCAGGAGCTGACAGACAACTTAATGGAAGTATCCAAACTTCCAAAGTCAATTCAGAGTTTGACATGGCAACTGAAAGGTGGAACAGTGCCTACAAATCAGTTTGGGCACATTAACAGAATACAGAAAAGATGGGAACTGACAACAGAACTTGGTGTTCCTCCAGTGGTTTTCCATCATGATCCAAAGCCAAAGACAACACAGTTGGACTATGAATGGAAAGATTCCTGACATGGACCCTGCTCTGGAGTTCAAGTGGTAGTTTTATAACACAGATGATGTTCCCTAACCCTCGTGCAGCCCAGCATCCCACAAGAGCAAGGTGGTGATCTCTGCCTTCCCAGCTGAGCTCTCTCCCCTACTGGACTTTTCCCCTCAAGCCCTGCTCTGGGACTCAGCATCTCTACCTTCCACCTTTGACTGCAGCTGATATTTCCTCACCTTCTTCATCTTCAGCTCCATCGACCCCTGGGGTTCTTGTCTGAACCTCCTGAGCTGCTGCTCAGCCTGTCTGGATCGTGCTGACCCTTCCCAGAGCGCTTTGGGCTGTCTGCTCCAGGTTACCCAGCATTTCCAAGGGCATTATTTGGCTCCTGGACTCCCCTGCAGCATGAGCACTGCCTCTGAGAGGCACAGTTCTCCCACTCTCATCACTGCTGTAATTAACTGCTGGAATATTTTCACCTTGGAGTTACAGCAGATGAGATACAAACCATTAAGAGCTTCTACAGGATAAAAAAAAAAAAAAGCCTTAAATAAAAACCTCATGCCCTTGGAAGAACTGCATGAACTCACCTACAAATTACCACGCTGCATCCGTGACAGAAAAAAACTGTTTTCTACAACAACAAGCAGGATTAAAAAAAAACCCCAAACAACCAGAAAAGGGTCACAGTTAGAGACACAAAAACATCTCCTCTTGGCTTGCAGGGCTGGGCAGCAAAGCATCTGGCAACGAAAATCACCTTGGCTGACAGAGGAAGAACTGACAAAATGTGTAAACACTGAGGAAGGCGAGACTTAAGGAAGACACAGGGATTAAAATGAAGGAAAACAGCCTACAAGCATAACAGGAAGAAAACAGATCAAGACATGTTTGTTAGAAAAGAATTCGCAAAAAGTAATACCACGATGCCTACCTAGATCAAGAGGCCTTCTGGAACTCTCTATTCCAGAAGGCAAAGTTACAGAGGGAAAAAAGAAGCTTATGGAAGTGAGAGGCTCTGGGAACTCCTTCCTGGGTGCTCCTGCAGCAATGAGAACGTGCACTTCACTGCTGTGGGAAGATGGAGTTCAGGGTTCTGATTGAGGAAACATTTGTGCACCTGTTTGTCTTGATGGGACTCGGGCATGTGCTTAAGAACTTTTCAAAAGGGCTTGGGGCTCACTACAATAGAAAGATATTTTATTGTTTGTGGGTTTTTTGAGGGATGTTAAGGTCCTGAGACTTTCCAGTTCAAATAGTAGTTTTTTATAAAAAAACTGAATTCAATGAAATTTCACAGTAGAGGAAGAAATCAGTGGTGGATTTCCATGGTAAAATTCCATTCCAGCCAACCCACTTTCTGTGAAGTCCAGCACAGAAAGTCAGAGGACTTCTCTGAGGTACTTGATACCCAAACAGTGCATTTTTAAAAACCCCAGCATTTTAAACTAAACCATCAACTAAACACTCTTCAGAGAGCAGGTGTGGTAGTTACCACACCTCACAAAAGAAACCAGGGCAAGTACAATTGGCATCCATTTAGGATGGGAACTGGAGTAAGGATAGAATCCAAACATAAAGGAATGTCAGCAAGGAAAGCAGTGGGGAAGATCAGCAATGGTGGGACTTCTGGAGATAATGTGGGGAAACAATACTTGTGTAGAGGGAGAGGGGAGAGGATGGAGGGGGGATTGTCCTCCTGATGGAGTGAGTACAATGGGAGGGGTTTTCCTGGATGGGTGACAAATTCCTTTATCAGGAAGGGGAGTCCTCCCCTCCTGATTCTGCTCAGCACTGAGTCACCATGGTCACACATAAAAGAAGCAAATATAACCTCTACCTAGATTTTGACTTGAAAAAAATGATCTTCCAAGGTACTTAAACAGGGAATATAACACACAGGTTTCCTTTTTAATGACATATTAAGATTGCACAAGAATTCAAACCTTATTTTCATAATCTGGCCTTCAGTTATGGATATTTGCCTTAAGAAAGCCCAAAAGAGGGTTTCTGAGTTTCCATACTGTGGCAGGAACAGCAGATAAAAAAGGGGATATGAACCACAGCTTTACTGTCCTGTTTTTCAGATTAATTTTACAGCCTTTCTTTAAATACAGTTTCTTTCAGTAGAAGGTAAGAAATGGTTAAAAGTCTGTTTGAATTTTCTGCCACTAGAAATGTTCAATGCAATGAAAGTTTGCAATGGATGTCAAGAGCTCCCACTGCTGCTTTTTGGTGCAGAGAACAACAGGGAAAAGTGGCAGCCATCTACCGTGAAATTCAGGGATGCAGTTAAAAAATCTGAGCCTACTTTTGCACGAAATGCAGTAAATGCTGGTCAAAGCAAAATATATCTATTGTCACTATTTCCGAGTCCTTCAGAGCACAAGCAAGCGTTGATGAACACAGAGCTGTAAGAATTACTGTCTGTATGAACAGAAAACAAATCAGCACCACACTGAGCTATAGTCATTATTTAAGGATCTCTGCTTTTTTCAAGGAATTTCAAGTGAGCTTACTTATTTTAGGACAGAAAATCAGTAAGCAGGACTGGAATATACCCTTTCTATTTCAAGGGCTAGATTAAACTACAGCAGCTCTATAAAGAGGTGCAAAGAGCAAACACACTGCTAGGTTTCATGTATTTAGATTTCTAGTTATGCATTTAAATTAGTAACTATTTATGAAATTTGCTCCAGTTCCGTGTTCAAACCCGGTAGTAAAATTGTCTTTTGAGCAGAAAGCTTAAAATGTTTTCACTTTCCTTCTGACACAGTTTTGTGAATTTACTTTCAGCTCTTGCACTACAAAGCCATCAACATGTTTTGCTTTAACTGGCAGACTGGGCAAAGAGGCCAAAATCTTCACTGGCTGACAGAATTAAACTGCAGGTTTTATGCTGAAGAAAGCTGTGCTCAGAGCAGAGCTGGAGGAAAAGCACCTGTGGACAGTTTGTTCTCTGGTTGCCCTGCAGATACACAGACCTCTGCCTTCACTTTATCACCCTTCATACGAATAAGGGTCACAAAGACCTCTCCCACTGATGTAAATATTTGCTAACAGGCCAATGGAATTTGTTACAGACCATCACATGAGGCTGTTCAAGCTCTGCCACCCATGTCGTGGTGTCCAGTGCCTCAAACAAGGAACTCTGCCCTGCCTGAGGGACACAGCTCCAGGCTCCAGTCCTGGATATAACAGATATTAAACTTGAACATCCCTAAATGTCTTCTCAGATTGCAGGTATGCATTCTTTAGCCTTGACCTTTACGAAGATCCCCTCTGGCATATAGAGGAGAGCAATAAACAGCCAAATTCTATCCCATTGTTCAGCATTATTGCCCAAATCTTGTTTTGGGTAAGGAGCACAGAATTTTCTTATAGTGCAATACATATTTATAGTTTCTTTCTTTAAAGCCAAAAATGGACAAGCATTGCAAATCATAGAATCATAGAATTAACTGGGTTGGAAGAGACCTCTAAGATCATCAAGTCCAACCCATGATCCAAGCCCAGTGTGATTACCAGATCATGGCACTCAGTGCCACATCCAACCTTGTCTTAAAAACCTCCAGGGACAGTGAATCCACCACCTCTCTGGGCAGGCCATTCCATTGCCTTCTAGATTTACAGTAAATAGGTTTTAAAATACTTCTCTTCTTGCACACATTCATTTTGTTTGTTATTCACTCTCCATAAGATATTCTGACACAAAATTGAAACTCATCTACGTGATTGTATCTTCTATTAGCATATCTTCAATAATTTGTGTTAACAGGATGCTGGAATGAACAGAACTAGTCTCTTTTCTCTGCTCCTCCCTGTGGAGTTCCAACAAGTGTCCTGCCAGTTCCCAGTCTGTTACTCAATATTATTAAAGTATAACTTGAAGGTGAAAAAGCACAAGGGGATAACTTTGAGCAGCAACACATGAATGAGAAAAAAAGGTGGGAGAGAGCACTAAAATACCATCAAATAGCAAGAATGGGCAGATAGACCTTCCAAAGAAAGCAAAGCAAGAATACAGAAATCCAGTAAGAGGAGAAAGATGAAGACAGATAAGTAGAAAATCATCTGCAAAAGAAAGGCAAAGCAGAATATTGCTCGTGAAGGCTCAGAATTGTGTAAGCTTGGCAAAAGGAGCAGAAAAGAAAAATGTCAACAAACTTGCAAAAAAGTATTTGGCCATCTGCTCCCAAACTGTAGGAAAAGAAACAAACAAGAACTGTGAGATTACAGTACTACCAAATCTGACAAAAGGAAAACTCATAACCAGCCTCCCCTCAGAACGGCTGCAGATGAGCAAGAAAGTAAATTCTGGCATAAGAAAGTGCTCTATGGAACTTCTCTTACACTTAAAACCCTGAATTACAATAAATGCCTTCAATGAAGCAGAGTCTGACACCTGAAGATAGTTCAGGACAAAGTGGGTTCTCATCTGGAGCTCTGTGTAAAAAACTCCAGGACCTTTCAGCTGTCTCAACATCCTACAGGTATCTCTGCCTTCCACTCTGCCAGCCTTCGCCCAGAAAACTCTTCCTATTTGGTTCCTCCCTTTGCCACATCCCTGGCCGATGGATCAGTGTGTCACCATGGCAGCAGTGGCCTTTGTCGAGGCCAAGCCTGCTCAGCACCCAGCTTTCCCTCCCCACACTGACAGATGCCTCTTCCCAAGCTGTCACCGCTCTGCCACAGCTCCACACACCACAGTGGCCTCTCGACCTCCCTCTGTGATTCCATCATCAGTATTTCCAGCTGAACACAGACCCTTCCATCCCCGTGGCAACAGCTAATTAAGGTCACAGTGCTCAAGTGCAAATGATTTTTGCAAACCCATCATTACGTTGCAGGTTTTGCCGCCTCGTTCACCAGAGTCAATGTGTGATTTAGGTATCAGCACATCCTGGCAGCCTCATACCCCAACCCCTGCCATGCAGTCACACACAGTTTTTCTATCCAACTGCAGCGATTCTGTGGTCTCTGCAGTGCTGAAACACTTACCTGTCAGAACCCAGGAGCTGCAATCCAGCTCCTTTAATGCATGTAGTTAGTACAGCACAGTGCAGGCCTAACTGAAACTAAAACAAAAGAAAGCAAAACAAAACAAAACAAAAACACAACAAAAAAACTATATTCTATCTACAGCAGCCACGGACATTGAACCTTGCAATCCCTGACAAGTAAATCAGTCTTCCTGTTTAGTGTACTCCACTTAATACTCCATCCCTTCCTAATTCCACTTACTAGCATATTTTTAAAATATTATTTCCCCAGTCTGAATCCTTACATTTTACCTATTACTGCAAGCACTGACATCATCATCACATTTTCCAGTTACTTCTGGCCTCCACAATTAGTTATTTCACCCACCTACAAAGAACCACAGAATCATTTAGGTTTGAAGAAACCCCTAAAATCAAGACCAACCATTAACGTGCTAAGTCCATCACTAACCTCCATATCTACATGTCTTAAATCCCTCCAGGGATGGTGACATCGTGTACTATGAGAAAGTTTACATACAACCTTTAAGCCTTAGTGAAGAAAAGTCTCATTTTTTTCTGAAATGACATTTTCAAAAGGAAAACAGAGATAATTAAATGTCTAGATTGCTACTTTAAATAATATCAAATTATAACTTTGGGTAATTAGTTATGCTCTTTTTGCTCTCAAATTTTCTTTTCATAAGTGCTTTACAATAGGATCCACACATCAGACAGGAGTGAAACTGTAAGATGGACTGGGAATCCATCTAGGATAGTATAAGTTTTTGCCTCACCTTAATTCAGTGAAGCTGTAAATTAAACTAGATAAAATTTTAGTCTCATTTGATTGAGGCATGTCACACACAAGACTATTCTCTTGCAACATGACAATGCAATGAGACATTCTACTGTGTTGAGACAGGGGCATGAACAGATGAGGTTCCTCCACAGCTCTGCTTGAACTTAGCAGTAAAGAACTCAGTCTTTATTTATAAAGCTCACACTTTCCCCCTAACTAAGTAACTTTCTGACATTCCTACTGGCATTTAAGTGAAATTCATCTCAAGGCAGGATCATGAATTTTTCATGAGGTAGGTGGTGTTATCACAGCAGTTAAATAACCCAAGCACTGCAACAACCCCAAACCATGAATATGTTTCAGTACTCAAACATCTCACCACAAACAGTCATTTCAACATTTTCTTTGCCATATTGCTCACACCTAACTTTTCAAAGGGCTATACAATGCTCTGAACTTCTGACAAGCATTTGAAGGAATTATGTATGTCCTGACACCAGAGAAGACAAGCTTTAAGACTTCAGTATGTTCCTGGCAATCTTTCCACCACACCCCATCTTCCAGTAATATAACTCAGGTCAAATACAAATTTGTTCACTGTTTATTGGCAAATGCACAGAAACCCAGCTGTATCTGCAGGCAGAGCACAAAAAGAGTTCTGCTGGAAAATTAAGGGCAGGTGCTTCAGTTTGTGATGCAGGTTATGCATCTGCCCTCAGGGTTGAAAAGAGATGTTGTGCATCTGGAGCTGTGAGTTCTAAAACCACCAAACACCTGACACTCTGAAGAACAGCAATTTAAAAACCAAAGGTCTTGTATTCTCATTTTATTTGAGAGCCCTTTTATAAGTAGTCTAACTTCCCAGACTTCCCTTCCTAGTTCTATACTACTCCTAATTTTGCACTGGTGTAAGTAAGATTGATTGCCCTTCAGTATTTCCCATTCTTTAAAAGCCCATTCCATTGCACACCCTTTTTTTTTTTCTTTTTTTCCCTGCTGTTATCCAAGTTGCAATTCACTTCTGCCACTCAATGAGAATTTTTGCAAAACCCAAAGGTACAGATATGGCAATGTGTAAGGAGGAATTATTAATCTACTTTTTATTGCATCATCATTTCAAATAAATGCTACTGGGTTTGCTTCCCAGCTTTATTGTATACAGTGAATTAAACCATTGAGAAATACCACACAGCTAGAAAATGTAATTTATGAAAATAATTAATCCAGCACTGTTCCTTATGTATTCTGTTCAGTTATAAATGCTCTATTAATTATTTATTCCCTCCAGTAGTTTGCTGCTACATAAAAGTATAATAAAATTAGCCACAAAGAAGTATATGTTCAAAACTGCTGACAATTTTTTGGATGGATTTTCATTGTAAATGTGAAAAAATAAACATCTTCAAGGCAATAAGAAGTATTATTGTAAAACTTTTCTTCAGTGTGAAAAATACTGACAACTGTTCTTATCCAGACATCAGAGAAAAAAATAAAGTTTACTTATAACATGTGGGATTCTTTAAATTTCTGTCAGGTCTTGGACAGCTGAATACATCTTTTAGGGGAATAGTGACTGCACCATGGATAATCTGTGGCTAACAGTGTTTGGTCCTCTATGAATCCAAAAGATCACCATATTCTATCTGCAGCACTACAAAGCATGTAAAGATAAACTGCATTGGCTTCTCCACAAAAAGCAGCCCAGACCAGTGACCCTCCAGGTGTAACTGCGAGGAGCAGCTCCTACCCCCCTGACACAGGGCTGTGAAAAGGGCTCTGAAAGCAGGAAACAAGTGGCATCAGATTTCCTTGCTACAGCATGGCCCTCAGAATTTCACAGGCATGAGGAAAACACTGGCTAAAGCCTGTTTAAATTATGCTCAAAACCACAAATATGAAAAATATTCTCAGCTTGCTTTTCCCAGACAAATTGTGAATAAAAACCCTCTCCTCACTTGAGGAAGTGTGTTAGCAGGGCACAGCCTTGCCCTTAGCTTTCTCACTTAGAGCACTGGTTGTACTACAAATATTTTTTTCTCTCTGTCTCCACACTGTCTCTTTGGAAAAAAAAAACCCTATATAAGTTTACTTTTTATTCCTTTCAGTATTGCTTCACTGCTCAGCAAAGTAACTTTGCAGTCTGATGGTCAATATTCACGAAGGGGAACTAAACCAGCAGTCAAAAAAAGGCACTATCTGACTCTGCAGCAGTAGCAGAAGTTTTGGGTGCATCACTTACCACCCAGGGTTTGTCACAGAAGTTGTAGATGGACTCCAGGGAGTTGACACTGGGGATCCCAGCGTACTGCATCCCGATGATCAGGTTACGGAAATCCTCATTTTCGGCCATACTGAAGGAATGTTGTCGAACAAGGACAAAATCAGGCCTGAATGACCTAGCAGGGAAAAGAGACATTGCTGACAGTCAATGATATAAGTGCTTTTCCTTCAAGAGCAAAATATTCAAGGGGAAAAACTGAGGGATAGAGAAGGGCTGAAAGAGCACTCAAACCAAAGGTAAAGGCTACAAGATGGAAGGAGTTGTGATGGCTCTGTGAAAATCTGGACTGCATCATTTTTCAACTGATGTTCAGAAAACATCAGCATCTCCTCAATAATGTGACTCCATTAGGAGGAAAGAGAAATTATCATTGATTTCAGGTTGTTTCCCTGAAAGAAAAACACATATAAAAATCACATACATAAACTCTGAGCGTGTTCTTAAGCTTGTGTACTCCCATTTCTGAGCAAAGACAATCAAAACTAAAGCAGGCAGGCAAATGG
Source organism: Empidonax traillii (assembly GCF_003031625.1). Lineage (NCBI taxonomy): Eukaryota > Metazoa > Chordata > Aves > Passeriformes > Tyrannidae > Empidonax > Empidonax traillii. The sequence goes on along the minus strand of NW_020955402.1, from coordinate 456,535 downwards.
CTCTGCCAGAAACGTAAGCTTTTTGGGAAAAAATGTTTTTCATAACTATTGTCAGGCTGTTTTTAAAACAGCAAGAGATGAAACAACACCATTGCTGCCGAAAGGCATCATACCAAAATGGAGAAAACCACAATTAAACTTTTGATCAAGAGATTTGTCAAAATGAATTTCTAAACTTACAACTGCATTTTTAGCCCTCTTTTCCCTCTTGAATCTAATGAGTGTTTCCCCTGCTGCAGTGTCTGTGGTTTCCTGCCCTATCACCCTGCACCTTTGAGAGCAGTCTGACACCACTTTCACTTTACTCAATCCCTGACTTGTAGCTGCTGAAGAAGGTTGTGAAAAACAGAAGAAATAGCACAACGGGACAGAGCCACCAGCACGGGGCAATTTGCTCCTAAACTTGACTGTTGAAAGAGTTTCTTCTGCATTACAATTTTATAGGTAGAAAGAAACCCTGAGTAGCTTGAAGCTATCAGCTTCCTGAAAGAGGTGTAACTACAGGGTAAATTAGAGCAATTATTTACATGTCTTGAATAAACACAAGCTGTATATTGGAATGAGAAACTCTGAAGATCACAAAATGATTCAGAAATCTCACTCCAGGAAAACAAACCAAAATAAATCCATGTTTAAAATTGCTTTAGCAATTTTGAGATTCCAGCCTGAATGCAGTAGTCAAAGTAGATTTGCTGGATTCTTAACTTGGCTTTCAAACCACTGAACCATAGAACAGTTTGAGTTGGAAGGGATTTTTTAAAGCCCATCTTGTTCCACCCCTGCCATGGGCAGGGACACCTTCCACCAGCCCAGGTTGCTCCAAACCCTGTCCAACCTGGCCTTGGACACTTCCAGGAATGGGGCAGCCCTGGCTTCTCTGGGCAGCCTGTGCCAGTGTTTTACCACTGCCATTGCAAAAAAAAAACCCAAACCAAACTTGCACGATTTGGCAAAAGCAACATTACAGCTTTGCTGTCCTGTCATTAAAATGGCACTGCAGCTCAAGGACCAAAACTTGTCAAGAAATGCCTGCCTAAACAGGTTTCCTAAGATGTGTTTGCAGCACAGCTCTGACAATTTGTGATCTGGGTTTCATGGTGCTGTGCCAAGGGTTTGAAACATGGAAATCCAATTTACTAGCCCAGCATGAATAGAATACTTAGAGGACTAACAATCAAAATTGCAGATCCTTCAGTGAAAGAAAGAGATCACCTCTATCCCCTGAAACAGTGCTGAGGGGATAACACATCATCCCATAGACAGCACCATGGTTTTAAATAAAAGAACAGAAAGTGTCCTTTAAAAGACCCATTTAATGAAACAATCGGGGAATTGAGGGAATGTAGTTTTTAAAAATTAAAAAATTTCCTTTGCAAAAGCTCCTCAAAGGAATATGATACATTCACATAATTGTTCTAGTTCTTTAATTAATGCTGGCCAGTGACTGTATACAAAAAAGGGTCATGAGAAAAATTTTAATCCTGACTCAAGCACCTGTAAGATCCAAAACCTCAGCCTTATGCAGCATAAGATACAATTTTTCAGGATTTGACTTTCATTCACAGAAACCAAACAAGTAGGTGCCTTATATACATTTTTTTTTCCTCCTAAACTGAGGCAGAAAAATGTTGTCACTGAAATTGCTCTGATTTTGCTAACTAATATGCTGCCCATAAATATCTGATTTAGGGTCACTTTGGACCTCAAATTAATAACACATACCTCCAGTTACCATAGAAACAGAAAACTGCTCTCCCATCATGTCTCAGTCCCCCTCTCACACCAGAAAACACACACACATATGCAGGTATCTCATACCAGGTTTGAGTGACATTTATCAGCTTCAGGCAGTTCTATCTGGATAAACAAATTACCCATAAAACTGATAATATTCCAAAATCCCTTGTCATCTCATTATCAGAGTTATCTGATGACATAAGCAGCAGCTTTGCTAAGTTTTCTCACTAACTACAAATATACACTTTCATAGATGATGTTTTCTGGAGGTTCTCAACTCATAAACTACTGACATGTTTTCATGCTAACTTGGCCTCAATATTTTTGTTCTTTTTTGGAAAGCTCCCTACAAAAAGCCACTAAGGAGTAGTGATCAAGATTTCCTGGCTCCATAACCTGTATCACTGGCTAAAAAAATCCCACCAACCCTAAACCAATTAAATCTCTTCCTCTTCTAAGGAAATAATCTTGTGAATTTGGCACAAGACTATTGTTATTGTATGAAGCTGCAATATTTTTAAAATATGTAAGAGATTAACCAGTTGTGAGTTTTGAAGCATAAACTTATTTTCCATATATTTTTCCCTGATTTTTATTACATGAATGAGTAAAGGTTTTCACATCTTTTATTTGGAAAGATGTTGTGTAAAGCCATTAAGATCCAAGACATGCTGTCCAGCTCCCTGACCTCTCACTCTTGCCCACAGATAAACATGAGTAAGTAAAATCCAAGATCACTGTTGTTGGCTCTACCTTCCTGAATACAATTCAGCCAAAAAACTGCTACACTTCAGTCACATTTAACTGTACCAGCCAAAATAGGAGCAATTTCACAATTTAGATAAAATAAAGAACTGCCTGATATAATTTTGCTAATACTGAAGTTTTTATGTTGCCCAGACATACCCCTGTTTTCTCCCCTTACATTTGCAAGGCTGTTGATGTCCTCACTGAAAAAAATTACGTTAAATTATTATGTCTTCAGTTCGCATCATCTTTTTTGGAGAAAACAGCCTATTGGGAAATCTCAGGCATTTAAACTGAGATCTTTCAAACAGACAGGGATATTCCAGTAACTGCCCTGAGAGAAGTGTTATTACTTGGCCTGTTTCAATAGCAAATATTCCACACTGGAAATAAATACTGCTCATCTGGGAAAGTCTGGCCAGTACAGAATCACCAAGGCTGTGTGTATTTTCAAAGCAAAAATAAAACCTAAATCAATAGCCCTATTTTCCAATTATGTATTCTTTATACTGGACTTCACTCCCTACTTAATCAAACCTATCTTTCCTATGATCAAAATGTCAAGATATGTCCTTCCTGTCACAAGCAGGACATACTGCAGTGATCAGATACTTCATTTCCTATTTTTCTTGACCAAGGTGCACTGCATCAGTCAAACCCCCTATTGCACACACACAAAAAGACCATTCAGCCCCTTTTACATACACACATTATGCCATTAATTGCTTTTTGTTGTTGTTCTATTTAGTTTTTCTTACCTGACAACTTTAGTGCCATTTCGAATTACTTGGATATCTACTGCATAATTGCCATCAGCATGGGCTATCAAGTTGATTTCTGAAAATTCTGCCTATGAAAACAAGACTCACATTAGTCAGTCTGGTTTATTTTACCTTTATTTTTCCTAAATCCCTTATTAAGTCTGAACTGCTGACAATATACCGTTGAAATACAATGAGCACCAAGAGGACATTAATCCAACAGCATTTGCCAAGTATGACACATGATATTTGAACCATTTCTAATCCAAATAAAGCAAAAAGTAAAAAACATTGATGAAAGTGGACTCTGGGGCAGTAGCAAGTGGATTTACTTGTTCATGTCTGCATAAAAACTTAGGGATTATCTTTTTGCTTTGCATGGTGTTATCAAACAGATTGAACATTTACATAACATTTCGAAGAAAATAGTATAAAAGCAGCATTAAAACAATTGAGGTAAAAATAATATTTTCTTACAGAATTTAGTGTCTCTTCACATAGCTTAGCCATTTCTATTTCCTTCATGTGCATTTACTCTTCTTCTAAAAAGATCTGGTGCTAATGAACAATTGTCTCACAAAATTCACAATTAAAGCACTTTTCCAAAAGTCTTCTCACACTAGATATGTGGAATTTAAAAGAAACCACTTCCATACTCTGAATCTACAGTTATTTGAAAGGAAAGGACAGGATGTTTTTCATTTATCCACAGTCTTTCACCGGCTTAGACTCTCAAGGCACTTTACAATAACATTACCCAGCAGAATAATTGAAATGCAGCCAACTGTCTTCTGGGGGATAAATAAAAGCGTCCTTGCTGTCCCAGACACCAGCACAGAATAGAGAGTGTCACAATTCTCATTAGTCTCCTCTTGACAAATGGTATCACTGAAAGTCTTCCTCAGTGAAATCTCTGTGAGGCTCTCACAACTTGGTGCCCAGTTAAGGGAGTGCTGACTCTTCCAACTACTGTTCCAACTCCATCACTGCAGTGTGTGCTTGATTTCCAGCACACAGCTCTGCTCTTTAAACCCCCTACACTTTTACAACTTCAGCATTAGAACACTCTAAGCACATGGGACACTTTTAAGATTTTTTTAAAACAGTACGAATAGTGGGAGAATGAAATATTTGTGTAAGTGCTGACAGTGTCAAAGAATCATTTACCGTCCATTAAATCTGAGACTGACAACTGAACTCTCCGAACAATAAATCATTTTAAAAGCTTAGTACATGATGGAAAATATTGTTGTGCTAAGATAGGTTGCTGCAGGCAGTGTAAAATGAAATCCTGCTCTGGTATCATCAACAGAACTCTGAAGCAGTTGCGAATAACTATATTCAAGTGTCACAGCGCTGATGTGTTACAAAGTGATCAGTGTGGTTCAGAAACTTCCAGTCTCTCCCTGATTAAAGGCAATTCTGGTCCCACAACAGACCATATGAAGGAAATTCCAGGCTTAAACTGAGCTTTTGTTCACATTAAAGAGACAGTGTGTGTGATGTCAAATGCATGGTCTGATCTAGGTGTGAATGGCACTTTGGGACAAAACAGCTTGTCTTCTTTTTCCTGCCTCTCCCTCAAAACTCTTGAAGATCCCTGGCAAAGCCTTCATGTTTCCAAGCCAAAAGCATCAGCAGATATTCAATGGTGTAAAGAATGGATGCTGTACTATTACAGTGAATTTAGATAAGCTGGATCCATGCAGCTAGTGATCATTTTCCCTCACTCTTTGAATTCCATGACAAAACAACATAGTTTAAGTACTGACACTACTGGCAGTAGGATCTATTTGTAGAATTCAAGATAGAAAAGCAGTGAAAAAGGAAATAAATTAAGAAAAGTAAGTAAAAGACTTATTTACTCCCCTAGTTTCAGATATACAGCTTAAATAAAATAGCCATAATTCTAAAACACCTTGAATATATCTCCATATTTATTCCTATTTGTTACAGGGTTTTTTAAACCCCCCCATGCTAGCACTGCAACCAGAGAGCATTTACATTTTTGAGTGAGGAATTAGTGATACAGAAATGCCACAAGTAATCCATGGAGTGTCTGGGAACTTCAAGGTCTCTAAGCAACAACTTTTGAATACAAGATGTTTATCATGTTGTGCAAATTATGGTCAAAATCCTGTAAAAAGAGCCCATGTTGCGTGCCAAAAAAGGGGTTGTGGTTTAACCCCAGCTGGCAGCTCAGTCCCACACAGCAACTCGGTCCCTGCTTCCCAGTGGGCTGGGAGGACACACAGGTGTGTCTACCTGTGCACATGTACCTGCAGAATCAGGGATCACTTAGGCTGGAAAACCCCTCTGAGCTCATGGGGCCCAACCATTCACCCTGCACTGCCAAGGCCACCACTAACCCATGTCCCTAAGAGCCACCCCTACACGCCTTTTAAATTCCACCAGGAAGGAATGTGGCATATATCTGGATTTGTATACATACACAAATCTAAAAATAACATGCAGATTAAGTCAGTTACCTGTTCAACCTTTATGTCATATTCTCCAAGGACCTTTTTTCCACGAAAAGCCTTGGCCCTGCAGGAAAAAAGGGAGAGAGAAAATCAAGGATATATGTATCTGTAATCAGTAGCTACAGAAAAGCTGCTTGCATGGCCTTCAAGTGTCTTAAAAATACATACACATAGTAATTGTCTCTACCTACTACACATGCACGATTCTTTGTCCTTTGACATCCTTGTTTCCTTAACATCCCACCACGCCGTACTTTGTGATAAATAGAATAGTGTGATTTTCAACACTGAAGTGAAAACCTACTGAAATATTAAAACATACTGAAATACATGTTTCACAGTTATTTATTAATCTAAAAGGAGTTCCACTAAACAGGTGCAGTCTTGCTCTTGTTAAAGTCAGCAATGCCAGTGGAAATAATTTCAATGTGAACCACTTCCCAGCAACCACTCACGTTCACCTTTATCACATAGTTTGTTTAGAAAAATGGCTTATTGGAAACAGTGTGCTTAGAAACCTTCATTGTTTTTAAAGAAAGCATCAGAGGTACTGAAGACTTGTCAAATTTGTACATGCCTGGTTTACTGATCAGTTTTCCTTTCTCTAGAAACTATAACTTGGGTTGAAGTAATTAATGGGAAGGAGAGCTTATGAGTAATTATTATGCACCAAGATTGCAGCAATAAAACAACTGAATTCTCTGATCCAGTCTCCCAGGTCTAACAATGACATTCTTCTAGGAATTTGTCCCTTAGGTAGCATGGATCTGCTTTGGACTAAAAGAGAAATTATAAAAAAAAAAAGGTCAGTCTGTTGATAAAAGGGAACTACTCTCATAGTGACATTGAAGAGGGATATGGGATCAGGCTCTCTGCACTTTCTTTGCTCAAGCCAAAGCTTAGAATACCTTTCCCACTTCTATTACATGCAAGCACAAATTTTTTGCACAGTCCAAAACCAGAACAACACAGAACGCCATCTCAAGTGTTAAGAAAAAGTAACTCTGTCCTTTTCCAACATCTGGCAAAATGCTATTATATTACACAACGTCCACTTCACCAGTGAAAGCACTGCATACTACACATTAAAACAATTTAATGTTGCTTTTGAAAAATCACATTCCCACCGTGGGCCAGAAGAGTTTCACCACTGGTTTCAATAGTGAAAGAACCAAACTTCATAATAAACAACTGGAAATACTTCCTTTGGCAGAATATTTCTTAAGGACATCTTATGTGTTATGGATAAGGGATGGTAGAAAGCAAAGAAGGTGTTTATACCGAAATAATGCACTAAAATACTGCCTGACAATTCATTCTGTAAAAATATGCAATTGATGAGAAGAAAACAGTGAAGAAAGCGCTTGTGTTATGGGTTTTTCCTGTATTCTTGCAATAAATTCACATGCAAGATGAAGTCTGAAATCCATTGTTTTCTCATAGGAGGTGCATACTTACCTGAACGTTTTCAAACATTTCTGCCAACATCAAAAGCCGAAGTTAAATATCCTGTGGCACAAGTGTAACTCACAGAAATATCATTAATCACTTCTTTTTTTTCTAAATCTGTTTTGAAATCCCATGTTGGGAATATGAATATTATCTCTGGAAAGCTTTGAAGATGTCTGGACCTGGCTTAAGTTTTATAGTGCTGTTTATGTTGAAGCATCAGCTGGACCATTTTAATCTAACAGAGGCAGGATAACCCATGTCATTTGTGCCAGACCAGAGAGGAAGGTCTCACCATCAAAGATCTGCCTCAGGAGAAAACACCCAACTCACAAAGACAGCTCTAATGTCTCTCTGAAAAACTAATATTTACCACTGCAAAAAATACTTCAAACTCCCATCCTGATCCTCCCACGATTCTAACAGCAGTGTTCTTGTTGAATTCTGTTGGAAACAGGATGAGCTCCCGGATTTTATTTCTGAGGCAGCAACAGGTGAGGTAAAAGCACTATGGGACATCACATGACACAAAATTTAAATAGAATTATGTTGGCTACATTATAGTGCAGATGCCTCTTGAACACTGAAAAATAAGTGTAGAATAATGCTCAGTTTCTTCAAAGCTGAACTGTAACTTGGCCATACACAGAGATTAAACCTCTCCCAGTGCTCACCTTCACAAACATCAGCAACTGATTTCTTCTTTCAGAAAGGAAATGGAACTGGGAGCCCACAGAGAGCCAAAGACAAGCTCTTCTGCTCTTTGCCTCCAAGTGCATTGCACATATTGGTTAGGGAGACAATGAAAATATTAGTTAATTATTAATTAGTGAGGTGTTATTCCTTTAAATTCAGTCTTTCTACTTAAACACCATTTAGATGAGGCAACCTCCAAACAGCTAAACTCTGGCATGGTTCACCTTTCAACAAATGACTTCAGCTTTGAAAATAAACAGTAAGTGCTGAAGTTAAGCAATCTGGGGCTTGAAAACAAATGCAAAATTGAATCATTTAGTGACTTCATTTCAAAGCAGCTTCAAGAACAATTTTTATAAAAATCTATGATATTCCACGATCTTCTCCAAATGCTGACCAAAAAAGTACAAGAATTTATCTTGATATCTCTAAAAAAAACTTACAGACTCACAACTCAGGCATTTCAGAACAAATTCTAAGAAACTGCTGTGAAACAGAATCTTTCTTTTTATTTACTCTACTAGGAAATAAAGTCATGCCCTGCTTGACTTGAATTTCCCATTTTCAATATAAGGAATGTGCAATCTTATCATAAAGATGTTCATGACATACATTAATTAATTTTTTTTTTTACTGTTGGGAGATGGAGAACAGAAGTCAAAGAATTTACACAATTCCACTCAATTGTAGTTTGAAATTCCTATTAAGCCTTACTACTCTTGGTCCTGAGCATAGAACACCTGCATATCAACTCTTGGAGTTTCCAGGAACAGGTCTCATGTGAGGTGAGCTGTCAGCACGATTAAAGTTAAAGCACAAATATGCCCCAGTTCAGGGAACATTTGCTGCCCGTTGTTGATGATTTTTTACACTGAACATGAGGAGAAAAGAAAGTAGTGCCATTATCCATCTGACACTCAAACACTGCTTTCCAAAGGCCAGCTGAGAGAAAGCAGACAGCTCTAGTAGCAATGCTGCCTACTGGAGTCACCAGTATGACTTCTTACAGTCAGAATCTTTTCAAAATATATGTGAAATATTTATGCATTTCTTGCTTCACAATTCATTTTCTGGATGAAAACCTTGCACATTTCAAATTAAGCTATAGAATATGCAGTTGCCATAGATGCAGCCTAACATGAACTCATGCCACTCACTGAACATTGGCAAGGACAATGAATTAAGCATTAATCATGAAAAGTGTTACTCATTACTGATCTGATCAATAAGAAGACTGTATACTCTAAAATTATTATAGTATAATAATTGCTACGTCAAGTTTGTCCATCATTTAGATCAGTAGCCCCTGTAGAGCACACAAACTGCAGACTGCCAACATCTGCAAACAGGTGGGGGGATTCACTTCAAGCAAGGTAATGTATATTTCCACATACAAATACACACAATGTGCTCAGATATCACTGGAATTACCACACCTGTAAACACACTGGCAGAGTAATGCCACACACACAGCCAGACTTCACTGGACTTAAAAAATGTGTCACTCAGTGACAGACCAGAAAATGGTGAAGAGAAAGTAAGATCAGTCTTCAAGTCTAAATAGAAATAACTAATTCTTCAATTCAATCAAAAAAAGGCTTTTGTAAATACATGAAAACCATAAGAAACTGTTACAAAAAGTAAGCATATGCTAAGATCTGCACAGTATTTTCATTTCATGTGAATTAAACAATCTACTGAAACCAGTGGGAATGTCTCTCAACATCAGCGTGCTCCAGATGTGAGAGTACCAACATTTGCTATGCTGACTTTCAACCAATCAGCCAAGCTAATAAAACTCACCCTTTGGAACTGCTCCGATGAGGTTATCATGACTAAATAGAAGAAGATATTAAGAATATTACTTGTTACACGTTTCTGCAACAAGAGATGGAGAGGGGACTTACAAAAAATATATATCCTATTTAAAACCTGGCTTTTAAAGACCGTGATACTCTTAAAAGTGTTATTTGGAATCTGCAAAGACCTATTTGGATTTAAAACACGTTCTATTTGGATTTAAAACACGTTCTTTTTGTTTCTGCAGTGTGAAGTTATATTCTTGGCACTTGACCCAGCTGGTATTTCACTCTCACATAAAACACTTGTGTTTGCTCAAGCTATTACTTCATACAGAAATTGCCTCAGAAGAAGCAGACCATCCCCACAAAATAAACGACAGAACACATCAAATGTATCCTTTAGCTTTAGGAGTGCTCCCTGTTGAGTTGGATTTCATCAGATTAATGATAATCTCCATTACCAGGAACCTGTAAATCATCACAGCAGCACATTTTATTGGCTCTGAAACAGCACAGGTTATTTTACAGGTTTCATAGCTCACATTTGTATCAGGCCAGTCGCATTTTGCTGTTAATCACTCAGCTGGAATCCAGTGCAAGCACTGCAATGGCAAGGACACAAGGATTGCTCTTTGCAGTCATTCACAGTGTGAATGACAATTCACAGAAACCCCAACTAAAACTTGATTAATTTCATAAAAATACTCATTTTTTCAGTATGACAGGCAGGACACAATTAATGCAGTTCTTCACTCTAAATCCTAGTCTAGCCTTTTGAAGGGGAAAATGTGTGTTCATTAAAAAAAAAGTGCTTCTGCCAGTAAGGTCTCAGGCTTCACTGTGTATTTTCATCTGAAATCACTGTCTCGACTACTCTAGAACAATCTTGTCAATCTGAATCTAGGGAAAGAGAATTACTGGGAACAAAGGCAAGCATTTGTGGTCCTGGTGTATCTTAGCACACGATGGAGTCACCCAGATGGCCTAACCCTGGCACCTCTTGCACAGCTAATTCTCTCAGGCTCCAGGATTCCTTCCTCACTGATCTGCCCACCTTTACTGGGGCCCTGAGAGCACAGCTCCCCCAGCAGCTCACACTGCACAGGGCACAGAAACATCTGTAGGAATCACTGCTCCTCTGGAACCGGGCTTTCCTTCCCTCACTTCTGCAACTTGGAGCAAAGAACTTGGTTAAATACCTGCTTATAAACCAAAGGTCCTGCAGGCTCCTCTGCAGAGGCTCTGAACCCTCATACCCTTCCCCACGTCCTTCCCCAGGGATGGCTGAACTCCTGAAAAACCACAGTAAACACTCCCCAGTGGAGGACTTCCCTGCCCAGACAGTAGAGAGGCTGCCCAAAGAGATTCAGCTCTACAAGCTTATTTAAAAATAAAGCATAAACCATCTAGAAATAAAGAACACAAGTTTATTAAGCATTTCTCTGTCAGTGCTGCATATCCCTCTTGCTAGAAAGGCGTTTTTTTTTCCACAGAAGTTTTATATGTAGTACCTCCAGAGGCTTCCATAATCTCCACTTCAATCCCTTTTTTACTCTCCTAATTTATTAGCAGCCTTCCCTATTTATCAAGTTCTCCCATCCCTTGGCATGTATCAGAATGCTATCTCCTTTCCTCTGATTATGAAATTGTAACAAAGCACAGACATTTTTTTTCTTACAAGCCCCCAAACCATATTTGTGGCTTTAATCTGGAGCCCTTCTATTGGTCCCTCTGCTCTGTGCCTTAACACAGGGTTTTCTCTAGAGAGCTAATGAAGGAGAAAGTGCCTCCTACCCTGGGATCTCTCAGTTGAACTTCAATTTTCTGGGTCTTTTGAGCAGCATGCTAAACTGAAAATGCCTCATTTTCTGCCCACTCAAGGTGAAACAAATCCTCTTTCATCCCAAACACTGGGCTGCCTTTCTGGTAATGTCTCAAAAATCCCACACCTCCGATTATGTAATATTTACCATTAGCCCATTACTTCTGTGCAAGATTTATGTCACGATGTAACTTCTGAGGGCTTTTTTTTTTTTTGCAAATTACATGACAAATGAGAGTCTTTTAAAATGTTCATTCCCTCATCAGTAGAAGACCTAATATGTGATGCAATACATTATAACCTTTTCCAAATCTGTTAGACTCATTAGAAGGACTACTACATTTTCCCAGGGTTAGGGTCATAAAAATATTTATATTTATGAGATGAATAGAAAGTTCCAACTTTTATACAGAAAAACATCACTAGCCAAATTACGAAATACCACTGCTCTGAATCCTGGTGGAGGTTTTAATGGTTCTTACTGATGAAGACAAACTTTGCCTTCTGCATCAGCTGTTCCAAGTTCCTTAATCTTATCTACTAAGAGAATTATATTGCAGACTGAAGCAACAGAGTCAAACTTCTCATTTTCAAGTCTCCTACCACCTAAATTCATTCTTACCAACTCATCTGTTGATAACCAAGACAGATTGGTACAACCTGTTAATGAGCAACCCTACTGTTTAGAATGGAAGGCACACTAAACTACCTTGACATGGCAAAAATGTCCCACAATTCAGCCACTTATGACAGAAAAAAAACCAAACCAGCTAGAAATATAACGTACAGATACGTTAGTTTACTTTTTTCTTGTTGAAGTAAAGAAAATAAGGTGAACCTAAAAGACTTTACTCTGCTAGGAGGTAATTTCTGGCCACATCTGAAAAGCCAAATAAACCAGAATGGAGAGAAAGAATCTTTGAGACTGAATCCATATTGTCAATATACTCTTCACCAGAAATTTATCTGCCTTCTATTTTTTCTATTTATACTGAGTTCTCGAAGGTGTTTCAAATACCTCTATGTGTGGCTCTGTGAGGGAAGAAAATCTGAACCATTTGTGCCTGGAGACACTACAGTGTTATTCACAGATAACGTGTTGAGTTATCACACTGTTTGGATTTTCACCGTTGAGGATCCTGCACTGAATTCAGAAACTGTATCTCGAAAACCTCTCCAGCTTGTTCCTCTCTGAGCTTGTCCTGTGGATGAGACTATGAATGAACTGGTCAATAGGTGTAAGAAGGAGAGGGAAGAGGGAAAGTCATGCACGTGTGGAGAGAGTGGGAGAGGCTCATCTTTCACCCAGACCTTGGAGCTAAACCAGCTGAAGTTCAACATCAAACTCCCAGTCCTAATGTCAGACCTTAAATCTTGAGCCCCATGCAGGGCCAAGGCCCAGGGGAGCATGGGGCGATGGGAGAAGGGAGGATTTCCTCGAATGCCAGAATACTTTGCTGCAAATACACTCACCCCTGGCCCTTGCCAAGGGCAAGGCTGGGTATTCTTGTCCCCACCTGGAACCCCACAGCATTGCACCCTTGCAGCAATACTTGTGTGACTCTACCAATACTGAAGTAGGTTTAACTGTGCTGAACATTTTTCACAGATCAGCAATTGCTTTATCTTTGGCTCAGATATCCTCTCATCTCCATCACGCTGATCCAGTCTCTTCCAATTCTGTCACCAGTGTCACGTTTCAGAAATACTAGGGGTCCAATTTGAGTAGAGCCCAAATAAGTGGTGTAAACAGTATCTGATGTTTCAACTTTTTTCATGCAACTGAAGCTTAAGCTTTTATGTTTATACTTCAGACAGTCAAGTGCTGCCCTGTTTCTCTGAGTGGATCAATCAGAAAACATAATCTTGGTTTAGCATCTGCTGAGAGGCCATAAGGAAAGAGTATATGGCTCTTGCTGCCCTCTTCTGTAGGAAGAAATGTAGATCAGATTGGCTAAAAACCTGTTTCCAATCAATAGATAAATCAGATACATAGCTAAATAGATCCATGACCATCCTAGCTTTACCAGCTTTAGGGTACCTTGTCTTTCCAAGAGCAGCAGGGCCAGGCAGGAATCACTCACAGGAGCTGGCTGGAAACACTGAGAATACTTCACTATCATAAGCCAAGTGTCTGCCTGGGCTCAGGGATGGGTGTTGGGTACGACATGTATCATTAACCCAGCTTGAAAATAGTTTAAATCTACCAGAAAAAACATATTAACAGCAACAGTAAGAACACTCCCTATGTATTTAACACAGCATTAGCAACAGCCCACAAGGAAATTAATCACTGACATCAACAGGGATTAAATGACTTGTAATTGCTAATGCTTTCCATGCTACTTCTCCTATTTTCAATTGAATTACTGAATATTATTAAGGTGGTCTTTTTTCTCTCACACACACAGAGTTTCCATTGGCATCATGACAGTCTCCTCTGACTCTAAAGATTCCCAGTGTATCAGAAAGGTGGGTGGTACCTCCAATGCGATTGCCTCCACAAAGGGAAGAGGGATTTCATGCAGTGTGCTAAGAGCAAAAATACTAATTTATCAGTTATTATGGAAGAAAGAGCCTCAGAAACATGCATTTTATCTACCCGCTGGCTTTAGAGGAAGGTCCAGAATGCTGCCACAAAAACCCAATTGCTTCAAGATACTCAAGTTACAACAGCCCTCGGAATTACGTTATACTGATAATTCTCAGTGCAAATGGATACCAAGAAAACAGAAAATGTTTTTGCCATTATCACTTTTTCACTTTTGTTTAAGCTTCCCAAGTATGTTAGAAAACTAATCTAACCACCTTGTATTTTAATATTTTACTTTAAAGTACAATCATATATAATTTTGTCCGTACTTCAAGTATACCCCTGTTTGGTTTATTGATTTCAATATTCTCTAAAAAGCCAAATAATTAAGAGCCTGTGCTCCTGAGTTTTTTCAGCTTCCCTCTACAGATAAGGGAACAAAAGAACTTTCTAATACTGCTGAAGTCAGTGAATTATATTTTTCACTACAGTAAACTGGCCCCACAATTCATACTCTAGACAGGAAGTACTACCCATCCCTTCCCCAGGTGAGGCTGACCTTGGAAAAATGGACTTAAAAATCCCTACACAGAAACAGTCCAAAAAGCTAAAAGTCAGGCAAATCTACTGGGATCTGTAACACAAAACAGACCCCAAGCCTCAAGGATGTTGTGACAAAGGGGGAGCCATCAGAGGTGAGAAACAGGACTTGTGTGACAGTGGTATCTGACAGGCAATTCTGGAGGCAGCTGTGCAAACACTTCATCTGCTCACAGTGCATCTGACTAGGGGCTGAACTGGAAACAAAAAATCTCTGTGAGAGAGAGACACATTCAATTTGGTCTCATTATGCATTACAATAATACAAAATCCCACAATGGCTCACACCCTCCTCAGTGCTTGTAAACCCAAGTGAGCTGAATTTGTAGGGCTTCCTGAACAGTGGAATCAAACAAGTTTCACACTACCCCACGTGTTTGCTGCACATCTGCATGGGCTGCTCCAGGCAGGGGCTGCTCCAGGCAGGGGCTGCACCTCACTGGGGTGGTGTTCAGCTCTGCAGTGAAGCAATCTGGAGCATCCCACCGTACCTCAGACTGGGCATTTTGAAATCCAGCAGTGTGCCAGGGAACTGAGCAGCAATCTCCCAACGAGGCTGTGTTGCAAGCCCCCAGCAGCCCCAAAGCCCTCCCAGCTGTGAGGAGCAGAGGCCACTGAACAGGAGCAGGATTCCAACATCTCTCCCCCTTCCCAGATGAGCACTGTTTATTTTGCATAAATAAATGGTGTAAAATCTGAGATTTACTGGTAAAAAATGGTAGTGTAACAGACATGAAGCAACTAAAACGCAAACAAACATTCTCTTTTGACATATAGTCATGCTCAGCAATAGTTGCAATCTTTACATAATTGAAGGATTCACATTTATAGAATTAATTTCCCCACTGAATATAGGGGGGAGAACAGGACCTGTTCTCTTTTGCACACAGTAGCAAAGCCTGTTCCAAAATCTCAGAGATTTCAGCAGGTCTTTGCTCTAGGAGCTGTGTCCTAGACTCACTTGGGGACACAGAGCACTTAGTCCAGGATGCTGAGCAGATGAACTGAACCCAGCCCTGCCTCACTTTGGGGGCTACACCCACCCCGTCAGTCCCCAGCGGGAAGGGGCTGGTTTGTGCTGTTGGTCACCTCTCTGCTCATGGATCCTTGGGCAACCACAAGCCTGGAATCCATGGCAGGGGTTCATCCGGATGGGAGTCACCAGAGAAGGGAATGGGAGTGCTTTTCCCATGGACATGCTGCCATTTGGCAAAGCCCACGGCAGGCATGTGCAAGCCCTCCTTACGTAACACCCAAATCTGCAGAAAGTTACTGGGAAATGAATCCACGAGTGAATTTATGACTCTGCGCAAGGATAATCCTCCTGGTGAGTAAACACAACATCAACAAACAACGGCATTCAGAGGAAGAATATGTTCATGATTATTCTACAGTAAGGCCTGTTGGGACAAAAATTCAGGACGTGTTGAAAGCCTCTCGGAGCTGGAGACCCAGGGTCTCCACACTGCAAGTTTAATTTCCTTAAGGAAGAAGGGCTGCTCCACTCAGTTTAGTCTGCTACTGCATCGACAAATCGGTCTGTAGTTATAGCACTGACTGCTTTGAGGAGACTCTCCCATCAAAATCCCAAAGAGTGGCACACTGCCAATTTCTTCTAAAATCCTTCTTTTCTCAGACGTGAATGAGGAAAAAAACTAGAATAAACAAAATGAGCAAGTAATCCCTACGCTCCTAACAGCACAGTCAAAGGAAAATTCCCCAGGATTTGCACACATGGTTGTTAATTTTTTTAAGCAAGTCAGCAAATATTTCTGACCATTTTAGAAGTTGGTATTTTATGTATTTTCTCCTTTTTCACTTTAGAGGTTCATTCTTACCCCAAGAAGTTTTTATAACTTTATTTTCTGAAACAACATCTATTTTTTATAGCAATCAGCAGCAAACCTAGTGAGCATTATGTTCATTAACTTCATGTTAAGCTCCTACAGTCTCAGTCTCTCCACTCTCATCAATTGCTTTCTACATTCCATTGTCCAGCAGGTAATGAAAAAAACCCTGCACTGAGTTATAGACAGAACTGGAAATACTACTTTTGTGGGGTTTGGGGTTTTTTTTAAGATTTGTTATTAGGTGGATCTCATTTTTTGATAATATAGTCACAACATGCACTAACAGTATATAGCAAATAAGGACAGATTCCTTCATCAAGATTTATGGTCAACCAACCCAATCTTCGTGAGTTTTAATGAAGGATCCCATGATTATGGGCATTTCTTCTAAATGCATTTCAAATTCTGTCAATTCGACCAGGATTATTTAAGACAAAAATCCTACACCTCTGTACATTATTTTGTATCTTCAGCCATTTCAAGACTGCTCTGGGATGCTCACTGTCACTACTCTCCTGGAAAAGGACAGCAAAACAAACCACAACTCATTTCTACAATGTCTCATTTATGGAATAATGAATCCCTGAAATGAATCAGAGCTCCTGCATGAATTGCCACCTCTTCAGAACAGACCAAAGCAGGTTCTCACCTACATCCAGTCCAGCACTGCCATCTGCTGGGAGCTGCAGCTCTGGAAAATCACCCGGAAAAAATATTCCAGTTTCGAGTGCTCACCAGTTTGCCAATCAAAAACTATTAAAAAGTAATGGTGGTATAATTTTAATCTGGAATATTAATCGCTGCAAATAAACTCGGAACAGCAAAAGGTAATTTGATCAGTAATTTCCACCTACTTTCTCTTGCTACATATTGAGCTCTAATTCTGCTTCTGCAAATTTCCAAGGGAAAAGAAACAGCTGAGGTGTTTTCTCAGCTGTCCCTCAGATTACAATAAAACAAGTGAATTTATCACAACCCAAGCTACAGTGCAGATTTCACAAGACACGCTGGCACAGTGCTGGCACTGGCCAAAAGCCATCACCACCTTTTTCTTTTACATTTTTCCTCAGTATGAGAGACTGAAAAAATTAAAATAAATTTAAGAGAACGTTAATGCATTGTTACTTAATAAATAAATAACAGCTACATTAGATTTCCTAAAATTTTCTTTCTGCCAGCACAGTGTATCTCACTCAGGAAGTTGTGCTGTGTGTGGAAGAAGGGGAACTGGTAAGATGCATCTCCAGGGGGAGAGCCTGTTGTGGTCCCCCATTATTGACTGGAACACCCCTGTGGCTCCCTTGGCTTGGACACGGCTCTTGGAACAAGCTCACCACAGGCAGGGTCAGAGGGAAAGCAAAGTGGAAACTTGTACTCAGAAATGAACACAAGACAGGTCTAGATATCAAAAACTGTGAGACAAAGAAAACTGGGAAATTCCTTGTACCAGTTTATGACCATCATTCATCCCAAAGAAAGAACAGGACACATGGTCACTTTTAGTCCAGTTTATCACTAGATATTTGTATAAACAATAAAGAATAAAGCAAAATTACCCAGTTTTCATTATTTTTAAGAGATTAAATCCTAATTTCCCATCAAAGGAAGGCCTGGCCTTCTGACTGAATGTCAACATCTTGACAAGGGCCCTCAGGGACAGACAGGACAGCTGGGCACACTGATGGCTGAACCCTTGTTCCTCTCCACCTTCCCTTGCTAACTTCTCAAACTACCACATCATCCCCAGTGCACACTCTTTGTGGCAGGACAGCATGTCTAAAAGCAACTCAGAACACCCAGTTTTCAATATATGTGCCCAGAAAGGAACAAATTATTGTAAGTAGCTCTCTAAAGCAGCGTTATTTCCTTGGTAAGCCTGACAGAAACCAGCAGATCACTGTTGTACATTCAGACACAATTCCCTGTTAGAAAAGCACTTTGAAAACACTTCCATGGCTCTGTCACAAATTGGGCTGCTTTTTGCACTTTGCTGCTGAGGAAGAGATAATTGGTAGGGTTTGCTATTGCCCTTTCTCTCAGAGATGTTCCAGAGCCTTTATTGCCACCTGCCCCGTGCCCCAGCACATCCCACAGTCTGGAGCAGAGTCAGCCCCTCGGGCTGGGTCACAGTGAGCTCTTCCCTCGCCTGTCCCAGCACACACTGCACAGACAGAACCCCCATGTGCTGTGACACGGCCCAAAAGCTGCCACTCCAACAACCAGAGCAGGCAAAGGAACAGAAATACTGCAAAGCAAAGCCTTGCCATGCAGCTATTCCAAGGAGTCCTCAAACCCCGGAGGAATGTGAATGACTGTGTCAGATAAACAGAACACCACCAGCCAAGCCAGCACAGCGGGACTGACAACACCACACCTGACCTCTGCATCCAAACTGCTGAGCTGGGAGGGAAAGACAGACATGGGGGGATGCACAGCCAAGGAAGGGAAGGATTTATGAAATAAAGGAAAGAGCAAATGGGACTCTTTCTAAATAATCACTTTCTTAAAACATAAAGGTAGTGGGTCCAGCCTTCAAACTCTTCATCCTTTCTATACTTGTGTGAATCATCATATTTTGAATATCTTCCCTGGACTGACAGCTTGAAGAAAGCAGTTCTTTTAAGGGCTTAATTGAAACTCATAATACTATGATACTTTGATTAATTCTCAGTTCTAACATGATACCATATCAAATGCATCACTCGATTTAGACTTTACTGAGGGGGTTTTTTGTACTATCCCCCTATAAAAGGTATTACAACTTTTTGTCTCATCTCTGGATTCACAGTTTCTTCCTCCTTTTCTCTTCTTCCCACTCACACCCCCATCCACACCCCCCTCTCCCTCCCCAGATTTAAGACTTGAGAGCTTGAACATTTCCCAATCACAATGTTTATCCAAAATTCATATTTCATTATCACATCTATCTTTTTTCTCGTTCTGTAGGCAGGCTGTAGTTCTCATTTTTCTGTTAGACAATCTCAAATTCATTATCCTGTTTGCCTAGGATGGAGTAGTCCTGGCAACCAAGTTTAAGTAGACTCTAAGGACTAGCGGTGTCTTGAGATAAAATTCCTCTCTCAAATCCCGCAATATGCTCCTTTCTGAGCACAGGCAGAAAACCCATTAACCTGAACAGATGGGAGGGAGTCTGTGGGCAGGCAAAATCTGTTCGAGCATAAACTTAGAATACAAAAAATAATGAAAAAATCTGAGTCACAGGCCTAGTAAGAATCATAAGATTGGCTTAAGAGATCCCTAAATTTTCAGAGAAACATATATTTTAAAGAAAACAGATATGTGATTATTTTTATTTGTTGTATGTTTTTGATTCCCTTCAAAGAAAGAGTACACTTATTTATCTGAATGGAGAACTGGGTCCTTACTTGTTTTCAAAAGACGTAACCTTAATTTAAAAAAAAAAAAAAAAAAAAGATGCTTACAAGAAAATTTCGAGTGCTTGGAATATTATGGATGTTAATAACCTGTGCTGGTTCATCTGTAGATGTGGAAAAGCAATCGTCAGACAATCCAGGCTGTGACTGGACCGGTTGTGATGCCACGACTGCTGTTCAGCTCTAATTCCACTGCAGTACAACCAACATCAAGGACACAAATCAGGCCCAAAGAATGTATCAGTGTGTTCATTACCTATTAAACTTCCTCTAAGATACAGGAATGTTTTTTTAATCTGAAACTTGCTGAAATGTGTACTTTTGATTACTAAACATGTACTTTTGACTGATAAAACTTATACGATGAATTTGAAATTGTCACAGCTTGAAAAAGAAGACAGAGGCATGAAATTCCCAAATCAAGCAAGGGAGATTAAAATCTGCCATTATTCTTCTTTTAACTGGTAATACCCTTTTCCCAGTGCAGTGCTGTGGATCTTCTTGAATGATGTGCTGACACTGCTGCAGAAGAGTTGAGTCGCCTACTGACAAAATCATCTGTTTTACACAGAAGTTATACCCTGGTTCTTACACTTCCCCCCCCAGTCCTGCTAGCAAAGCATTTTTTATGCAGTGAAATACAGGCAGAGTAAACCAACATGTCCTGTGTGCTCTCTGCTCTCTTCCTGGCCACTTAAAACACTGCTCCCACTTTTCCATGCCAGACTTTCTAACAGCATGTCCAATGGCCACTACCAGTTATTTTTCCAGTTTCCTTTCCTCTCTCAGGTTCTCCTTCCTTTCTGCTGCTTTGTATTTCCCCCAGCTGTTTCAGACTTTTTTTGCTTTCATCCTCCATGTATGGTCAGCAAAGTACTTAACATCAAGTAAAAAAATGTCATAATATTTTCTGCAGTCTCGACTTTACTTGCAGTGCTTCTGTTTCGTGTTCAACTATTTCAGCAACAAATGTCCAACCTAAAACTGAAGTGGTGGGTGTTATGTCTGTGTATGCTTATATATAAATGATTTCCATGTGTACACATAGACATGGCACATATATATATTCAGAGGTCTACAAGAAGACAGTGTATCATTTCCTTTAGGGACTCTATAAATCCTTGGCTTTGTTTTAAAGAGTGCAAGTATTGCATCAGAGTCCAGAATCAATATTTATGTGGTATTTTACAAATCACCACAAGGGCAGAAGGAAAATGAACACAGTGAAAGCTCCCTTAACAACCACTCCATAATCTGTTGCTCAACCTCCCAATAAAGGCAGAGAAAAAATATGCATAATGATGAGGCTTTATCTTTTTTAACTCACTATGCCAACAATTTATAGCTTTCTGCACAAATTGTACTTTTCCCAGGCATTTCCAATCAAATTCAGCCCAGAATGCCCAGGCATGTGCCACAATGCAGCCTGTGGAAACTTGTGGAACTGTCCACACCACCGTGACGTGGGAGCCCACGATGCTGATGGGGACAGGCATGAAGAGAAGAGTGCAGGAGAAGGAGGCAGTAGGAAGGAAAGTACCAGTAGAGCAACAGGGACACTGAACAGTGATTTTTCTGGCTGTCCCAAGAACATTGTGCTGTCAGAGGAGCAGCAGGGAGGCAGGAGTGGGTGAGGATAGCCTCGTAACTTTAAATGACAGCAATAGTAGGTGACCTTAAAGAAGCACAGAAATAGATTCACTAAATCCAGCTTTGTGCAATTTGTTATTCTGCTTAAATAGCACAGAAATATTTTTATATTTTTTGCATCTTTATATTAATATAAAAAATATTTATATATCTTTCAATCCCTTTATATATATAAATTTTACTCCAATAAGCTATTTTATTTATATAGACTATATATATATAATCTGTATTAAATATATTACATACTTCTTTATTTTTTAAAAAGAAAACAAGAGAAAATTACTCATTAGCTTGTAGGTATAAAATATAATTACAGTAAATGGATGTAATGGCTTTTAAGGAGTGCATTTTTTGTTTTGGTTTGGTTTTTTTTTTAAATAAGAATATAATTATATTAACCAAACTTCAGAAAAACATTTATTGGAGTAAAAATGCTAGACTTGGAGAGTCCAGTCCTCCCCGTGGATTCTGACTGACCAGCTCTCTGAGGACCTTTATCATCTGAATTAACACAGGTTCTCAATGCCTGGTCAGTTATTCCAATTGTCATCTGAGACTGACAAGAAACGGAAAATTAAAACTCAATATTGATTTCATTGGAATAAGGGCAGAATGACAACACTCAGGTTTTGAATGCCACAGGGTAAGAAGGTTAAGGGCTAATTCAGAATCATCAGTAGCATTATTGCCACCTAAAATTTGGCATTATGAAATCCCAAATGCCACCATAAAAAGCCCTTTAAATAACCCTCAGCCATGAGCTGAATATAGATGAGATCAATGGTTGTGCTCTTCTTCCTTTGCTGTGAGGCTGAGATCTGCACACAGGAGCAAATCTGCCACCAAACTAAAAAGGAAAGGAAACAAAAAAGGAGAAATAGCTTTAAGAAGTTCATGCAAACAACTGAGTTCTCTTGTTCTCTCTCTTCAAGAAATTCCAAGCAAGCCAATCCTTAGGCCAGAGAAACCAACACCATTTACATAACCCATTCCAATACCATGTACATGTTCCTTACTCTGAAAAACAGCAGACTACAAGAGAAATAAGCTACATGTTTTCTTATTTAATTTTAATCATTTTATCTTACTATAAATTCATAGATTTAAAATAGATAGGGCAGGAAAATCAATGCAAAAACACAGGTCATTTAAGAGAACAAAAAAAAAATTGTAGTTTTCTAGGCACAGGGGAACAAGAAGATGCCTCTAAGAAACCTGAAAGATTGACTCTCTAATGTGTCCTCCTAGTAAAGCAATTTATCTCCCTCTGCATAAATTCCTCTCTCAGTTAAAAAAGAAAAGCATTGCTTCAAAAAGGATTTCTTGGGTGGAAAAAAAGCCAATACAAGGTTTTGATTATGTAACATATCAAATCAAAATTATTCTGTTTCTGTATCAACATACTGCTGCACAAGTTGGTACCATGGCCCTGAGTCTCTCACACAGCTCGTGCCTCTGAGGAGGGCGTGAAACCCAACAGTAACTCTGATTTTCACACAGTAAGAGCAGAGCACCATCTCCTGCTCCAGCATCCCAGTGTGTACACACAGAGTATTTATGGCAGCTCAGGAAAATATCTGTTCTGACAAATGTTCGTGTCCCATTAATTTGAGTGGAAGACATTTATGTCTGAATTCTGGATAATGAGACCCAGACAGTGCCCGCTGCCCCAACAGGTCACGTCACAACACCACACACAGAGAAGGCAACTGCAAATTTCGGACCAACAGCACAATCAGTTCCAATACCGGCAACCCTGATTAAAGGAAGAGCTTGTATTTCAGCTGAAGGCAAAAAGCCCTCAGAATAAGATGTGAATATCCACATCCACGAGACAAACGTGTGAGCACTGAGGCCACCACTCATTTCTGCCCACTGTGCCTTTGATGTGTGCAAGTTGCTTAGTCAGTTGGGTAAGGGAGCTGCAGGAACACCTGCACGTCACAGGCCAGCTGGGGCTGGCAATCTGATACACCAGGGAACTTCAACAGCAGAAGGAAAACGTCTGCTCAGCAGAAAGACCACCCTTTACCCCTAAACATATTCCATGCAACTTCCAAATAACAGGAAAATCATTAACACAACTGTTATGTATTCCATAAGAAAGATATGCCTGATTGTTCAAGATGATTTGGGCAGAATGATGAACGAAAATCTGGTACCAAACTCGATGTATGCAGCTTATATATGGACCCACTAGTGCTCTTAACAGACTTCCCTGTTACTGGCCTGGGCTTGGGAACAGTAAATCTGAGTGGCATATTTATTATTAACACTATAATTTGATGAGAATCTCATTTACAGGAGATGAGAATGGGAAGGAGAAAAAGTGTTATACCTCATAACATTTGGGAAAACACAATTTTTCATAATAGGAATAAGAAAAGGAGAAAGCATTCGGCTTCATGTGCCTTCATTCTCATAACTCACACATTTTAAAGCCTCATATGTTCCAATAAAGTAGTAGTTTTTCAGGGACTTCATTATTTTTAAATGCTTAGGATTGACAATACAGTTGGTTTGTCAACGTTCTGGTGTGCAGGAACAATCCAGACAAAAAGGATTACCTATATTTTTCATTACTTCATTGCTCTGGGGAGACAGTTCTTCACAAAAATAAAAAAAAAAAAAAAAAAAGGAGGATTTACCACAGCAAATAGGCCATTTTTCATGACATGTTTTCCCCTGCTGAAATTTTTATTATGGCTTCAAAGACAGGCTCGCTTTAGAGATTCCACAGCTGAAGGTAAACCAGCAGATGTCTGTCCCTCTCTGCAGTTACTAAAAATGGGCTGATTCCCCCCTTCTCTGCCTACGTGTGGTTTCCAGCCTCTTCCAGTGAGAACCCTGTCCCAAAGAGCACATCCTTTGCACGTTACTCTACCCTAAAAGCATCGTAAACGGGGAGCTCTTTATTCCTCCTCCAGCCCATTACCACAGATGCCAATCTCAGCTGTCACTCTCACTTGATATTGTTCATGTTGTGTGGGACAAGGCGGGTTCTTCGCTTAAAGCCATGCTCACTGCAAAACAAAATGCCACCAAAATTCATTCCTTGCACATTGCAAGCATCCTTCAGATACCAGTGGCCTTAAACTTAGAATATTAAATTAGTATTTAGCTATCATTTTTTTGGGGTAATGCCAGCAGTGCAACACATCTTCCAAAATTTCATCATTCTTTGCCTTAATTTTAAAACTAAATCTGTGATGGTGAGACTCCAGGGGATGGTCCTGTGCAGGGCTAAGGGTTGGACTCAGTCCTTGTGGGTCCTTTCCAACTCAGCATATTCTGTGATTATTTCATTCTCTTTCACACATACACAAATGTCTTTATTGTGCTTGAAAATATAAAGCAAGCCCTCAAATATGCTTGGCATGAAAATTATCAGCCACAAAATCTCCTTTGGTCTACAGAATTTATGTAGCAAGACAATATAAATTCTTGCATAAGCCAGTCAGTTGTGAGGGTCTCCTTGCTTTTAGACAAATCCTTTTGCATGTGATTTAATGATTATGGACATAGCAAAATTGGGCAGTTTTAATTAGAAGAAAAGTCAGTACAGGTGGCACTGTAATAAAGCCTACAGAGAAAAAACCTCCAAGGAAATAAAAATACAGAGCAAAGTGGGGCTTGAACGACAAAGCTCATTGTACTGACAGGGAAGTTAAAAGAGACAGGGACAAAGGGATTTCCAGGCAGTGCCAATTCATTTGGAATATAAGCATAAAGGATTGGCAGTGATTCTGTAAAACCTGATGACTCATCCCTTCTCTCTTTCTCTTCTATCCACTTGGGTGCTGCTCAAACCTGAGTGGCTTCAATTACCGTCACTGCATTTTCCCATTCCTTTGACTCTTGCCATGAAAATGGTACAAGTTGATTCAGGCACCTGATAAAAGCCAGGACTCATGGCAAGGTCCGCTGCAACCACACACACCAGGTCCTACAATAACCTCTTCACAGCAGCGTTAAAAACTAACAGGACTTTTTCACAGCATCTTGCTGATGCATTTTAAATCAGTAAATTTATTCCATTTTAAGAAAGAATAACTGTTTTTTCCCCTGAGAACATAAATGGATCCAAGTACATGTTACACCAATTTCCTTTCTTCCACATCCACACAATCTTATTAAAGCTGAAATATCACATATGGAATTACAAGCTAAAAAAAACCCTACCCCTTATAAAACTATATTTATGCCAAGCAATCTTTAAAACATCCTAAACTGTTCTTTCTAGCAGAATCAACTTCCTAATACGAAGAATTATTTCACAGATCACAAAAAAGTTTTAAATGGATCTAAGATCAACACTTGCTAAATGATGGCCTTCCCAGTTTCTGAAGAGGATCTGGATTTGTATTTTCTAATAGCTACCATATTTCAATTTAGTCATTGTTGGGAGAGTAGATGTGTCACAAAGAATGGTTGTAAAAAAAGGACCCATATTAGAAATATTGACACAAGAATTAAACTGCTACGAACTGATGTAATTCACTAACATTGCTGGTACACGGGCTCACAATAATATTTTATCTTGAATTTATCAACACCTGAAATAACCAGTGATAACAAATGAGGGATTATTGTTATATCACTGAATTACAAACAGCAATTTTGTGTCCGCATTCTGTGTCCTTCATCTTCCCTTTCTCTCACTGTAGTGCTCCAGTGGGATTTTTTCTTGAGGGTTTTGAAAAGTGAAAATATTTCATTTCCATGGATGAGATTTTCCAAATTATTGTTTTGTTGATTTTTGCATTCCTGACTTAATTACTTTGCCGTAACACCAAGTTGCACGAGTGGCAGTCAGCTCTGGGAATCTGTAATTACACAGAATGCTTACAAATATTATGATTGGAGAAACATTGCAGTTTAGAAATCTCCTATTTGAAGAAAGCGTTGCAATTTCTTCACAAGCATTGTTCCAGCGGTGTAAAATAATTCCTACTCTTTAAAAGGCAGCACAAAAAAACGGCAGGGAAAAATGCACTGTGTTCTGCTCAAAAGGAAAAGCCACACTTATTTAATATCTCCAAAACTTGCAATTTCTAGCACATGTGCACATTAAAAAAAAACCCCATCCATACCCATCCTTCCACACTGACTTCAGTGAGAGGACTGGTTATTTTCTGCTGTTACTTAGAATATGTTACAATCATTCACCTAATGAGTAAGCTCATGTTGCTTTCCTGTACTTTACGAAGTACTGCAAGAGGCTGTTTTCAGTGCTTAGTCTGAATGCACATTGGGATTCTAGAAATATATGATCTTTGGCAAGCAGAAATTAATTCAGTTTACACAAACACTCTGAGTCAAGCCATTGAGCCACAGTTATACAAGCTGACAAAACCAACTGAAATCCTAATGTTGCATACATACCTACACAACCCATTCATACACACAGTGTATACAGAGGTGCAAGTAGTTTTATTATGCTCAGCCTTCTCCAAAAGTTCCTACACAGCAAAGAAAGAAAAATCTGCTGTCAGGTAGTTGTGCTCAGATTGACTCGTGAGTAAGGAGGAAATTAAATCCTCCGTGAAGGAACAGTCATAGCTGTGTATTCTTACATGAAGAAGGACCGCAAGTGAAAAATAAAATCAAAAGTGGTGAATTCAGACATGAATCACGAATTTCTATTCAAAATATCCCCCTATTATTGTCATCATAAGACACTTTGAGCTGAGTTCAGTATAAAATGTGGGTTTAGTTTATTGCCTTACTCACACAGCTTTGTTTTCTGGCAGATGGAAGGTGAGAACTGGCCGCAGGCTCTCCCTTCAGAAGCAGCTCACAGAACGGATCTTCCCAGTGTCCAGCTGACTCAGGTGCTGCCACCTGATCAAAAGTCATTTTGCCCAAATGCCACACAGAAAACTAAAATTTTATAACCCTTTTTCTGCAAATAAATTACGTCTGAAACACAAAACCAGAATCTATTGCCTGCATTCCCATGTACAGCTAAACATCACTAACCGATGGGGGCAGCAGCATTTCTGCACTCCTCACAAGTGTCTCCTTTCAGCTACACACCAGTAATGCTGCCAGGGCCTGTGGTCACTCGTCCAAGGGAAGCCAGGCACGAAGCCCACGCTGAGCATGGGTGTAGTAAGCAGAGCAGTAGCACAGTTACTCACACTCTCTCTGTCACTGCTCGGGGACAGCAGCAGTGGAACTGCTGAGGGAACACAAATGCCCCCGTGGTTCCCAAGTGTGGCTCCAGCACAGTGCACCTCTGTCATATCCCTGGAACCCTGCAGCCTGGAATGCTACAAGACATCAAGTTGTACAGGCTGGTGAAGGCTGCAGGCCTTGGTGGCATGTGCTGAGCTGCCTGCAGCATAGAATCCCAGAATCCCAGAATCCCAGAATCTGCTGAGCTGGAAGGAACCACAAGGATCATCAGTCCAGCTTGTGGCCCTGCATGGGATACCCCAACAATCCCCCCATATGCCTGAGAGTGTGTATCCAGATGCTTCTTGAGCTCTGGCAGCCTTGGGGCTGTGCCCACTGCCCTGGGGAGCCTGTTCAGTGCCAACCACCCTCTGGGGGAAGAACCTTTGCCTGAGATCCACCCTGAGCCTGCCCTGACACAGCTCCAGCCATTCCCTGGGGGCTGTCCCTGCTCACAGAGAGCAGAGATTGGTGCTGCCCCTCTGCTGCCCCATGGGAGGATGTTGAAGACCCTCACTGAGGTCTCCCCTCAGCCTCCTCCAGCTGAACAGACCAAGTGCCCTCAGACGCTGCTCACACAGCTTCCCCTCAAGACCCTTCCCCATCTTTGTGGCCCTCCTTTGGATGCTCTCCAGTGGTTTAACAGCATATAAACCTCAGCTGGAGGAGGGAGACAGACACCTGGATCCTCAGGATCCCACTTCTCCCAAGAAGGAGGAGGACAGGGGTCAGGGACAGAAGCAGATTTAGCTGGTTCACTGAACAGGGATGTTGAACATCAGTGCAAACACTGGTCACTATATTAAATACAGTATAAGCTATCACTCCTAAAACCTTATTTACACACACTTCATTCTGGGCAACATATATTTAGTAACGAGCTGCAGTGTTTTTGTTCCCTGCCCCGAAGCTGTGCTTCAGTCCTACAGCACGACTTCCACTGCAATCGTGCCTCAACTCTCACGATTTAGGCACTTAGGCACAGAAGTGCCTAAAAATAAAACAAGTACTTCCATTAGCAGCAGCACTTGGCAGCTGGGAAAAATCAAGCTTCACATTCAAATTATGCTTAGTAGAGCAGAATTAAATCTTCCTACCTGCTGAGTAACAACTTTACCTAATTTCTGTCTTCCTCACACCAGCAAGGATATAGAATGTTTTGGGTACAAACACGTGAGTTTAATTATTGTAAAGTCATGAAGTTGTAAAAAAAAAAAACAACCAGTTAATAAAAACCAACTCAACACAAAAAAAATGAGAAATCATAAAATTATTAACAATTATTCCACTTGGGAGAAGACAAACCTGGATAATTATTGGTAGAATTTGCCTATTAGTAGTTAAAAGCTATCAAAATACAGGGAAACAGTATTGAATGATAACCACCATAAATTGTCAAAAAGTATCTTATTTATATGCTCACACTTACCAAAGTATAGAGAAATTATAGAGATTCAGTTTCAAAAAGTAAGGCTAAAGCCTTACTCACATATTTCATCTGGTTCACAGAACGAGCTGTGAATTATATAACTAGAATTCTTGCATTGCAAATATGAAACAGGTGACACACAATATTATAGATTTTACATCATGTCCTGCCACTGGTTCTTCAGCCTAATACAAGTTATAGTTCTTAAGGTGATAATTTCCCAGTATTATTAATTGCAGCTGGCACCTAACATGATAACAGCTACACTGTACTTGATATCCTGACAAATATCTCAAAAAGATAATTACTTGTCATATGGTTTTCTCACTGATATAAAAAAAATCATCATATGAGACAGAAGGTGTATTTAGACTGATGAATTTCATGTACACACATACACACACAGTTTTTACTGAGAGTATAGTTCAGCTTTCTGTAAAAGCAAGGCTTGTGTGATCATCCTGCACCTAGTAACCTTCTGGGCACTTCCAGTTAAATTTGAAGGAGAGATGGAAATTTACAGTCCATTTAGCCTCGTGAAAACAGTAAAAGGCAGTACAAAAATACTTAAAACAGCATCTCTTCAAAGAAAAAGAACTAGGGACATATTAATAATTTCATCCAAACAAGTCAAGCACCTTCCATGGGATTTTGGTTACTTTTCTAAATCCTTCATGTTTTCTAAATCCTTCATTTCTTCTATGTTTATCTTGAAATCATTCCCTACAAAGATCTCTTCACAAAGAACCACATTGTGTGGGGATAGGGAAATTCTCTGCCAGCTTCTTACTTCATGTTGAGCAACAATCAACAGTATCAGAAAGGGACAGTCAAACAGAGAGCTCTCTGGTGTGGTGTGACTGTGCATGAGTTCTGCTATTCCCTCACAAGCATCTCTGTACCCATATGGTCCATCCCCAGCCCCAGTGCCAGCTCCATGCTGAGCCCTTCCCGCCTCCCAGCTGAGCGCTGGGCTGAGCACCTGCTGCCCGCACTTCCAGTGCCCTTGGCACTGGCACAGCCCTCTCCAGCACAGCCCCTGGTGCTCGGTGCAAAGCAGAGACATTTAACAGTTTCCCAGCTGGTTCAGTGCAGAGGGGGTAAGAGAACATGACACAAGGTCGGGTGTGAAAAAGGCTGTTGTGGTGTATCCCTCTGGGAAGCTCATTCTCCATCTCCTTAGAACCACTGCTGAACTATCCACCTATTTAGAAATTCACATGTATGGACAGCAATAAACCTTAAATGTATTTTGGTTTTAATCACCTTCCATAGACTCCTTTAAAATAATCCATGGGCTAAGAAGCCAGAGACGATACCCATAAAAAGTGCATCTCTGGTAGAACCCTTAAAGCTTTTTCGTTATTCTTTGTGACATTCAATTTACTTCACTCTCACAGACCACATTTCAGCTGGTACCTCATGTTTCACAGGACTTGGGTGAGATATGCCCAGTATCTGGCAAACAGAATCAGAGAATTCATACATACAATATCCTGAGCTGGAAGGGACCCACAAGGATCACTGAGCTCAACTCATGGCCCTGGCCAGGACACACCAACAATCCCACCCTGTCCATGAGAGTGTTGTCCAAAGGCTCCTTGAGCTCTGTCAGCTTTAGTGCTGTGCCCACTGCCCTGGGGAGCCTGGTCAGTGCCCAACCACCCTCTGGGGGAAGAACCTGAGCCTGCCCTGACACAGCTCCAGCTGCTGCCTTGGGTCCTGTCACTGGTCAGAGTGGGCAGAGATCGGTGCTGCTCCTCCACAGCCCCTCCTGAAGTTGTAGGCTGCTATGAGGTCCCACCTCAGCTTCCTCTTCTCCAAAGAGACCACCAAACTATTCCCTTCTCAGCTCTTTGACCATATTAGACAGGATTTCTTGATCCCCCTTGCCCATCTGCACTCACATTGAAAAAATTACAACTACCAAAGGCCTTACAGAAATCGTAGTGCCAACTGCCTCTTCAAAAAGCCTTCTCTCCTCAAGATTTCCTGCCTTAGTTCTGCAGTCATGACACACTCCCTAGACTTTTTCCAGTGACTGATAAATTCCAGGTGCTTCTTCCTTGGAGCCTGAAGAAAGGACAGTGCACTGCAGCAAAGGTCCCTTCTCGATGATCCATTTAGGTCTCTTCCAGCTTGAGATATTCTAGGATTCTATGATTTCCTTTCTGTAATCTTCAGTTTGCTAAAATGAAATCACACAAAACAGAATCACAGAATATGCTGAGTTGGGAGGGACCCACCAGGATCATCGAGTCCAACCTTTAGCCTTGCACAGGCCCATCCCCAAGAGTCACACCCTGTGCCTGAGACCCCTCGTACCACACTAAGCATCCCATGTGAACACCTGCCCTTTAGGACCAGGAAACAGTTCCAGTGTCTCTCCTTGGGTGCAGTCAGCAGGGCTGCTGATGGCTGGCCTGGAGGATTCCTGTGCTGCTGGAGGCAGCAGGAGCTGGAGCAGAGGGCTACAGGCCCTTCCTCTCCCAGCCAGGGCAGGGACTGCCTGCACAGGGCATCCTGGTGCCCTCCAAAGAGGGCAAAAGCCAGGTCAGGTCATCAGCTGGGGTGGGTGTTTGTCCCCAGACTGAAAGACTCTCAGCACTGATTCATTTCAGAAGACAACAGAATTAGGAACGCTGTCGCCTGAGTCTTCATCTGTCACTCCTAGCAATGCAGTGACATTGCTGCTGGCAGCAGATGGGCATGCAGAGCAGGAGGAAGGTGGCTCCAGAGCACACCCTGGTGCTGCTGCAGCTGGGCTGCTCTGGCACAGGAAGATGTGGAGGTCTGGACTTGGGATAGAGCCCCAGGAGAAACCCCACTTCCTAGACCTGCCCTGGGGTGTGGACACTGCTCCTCCAGCTCCAACACCTTCATGGTGCTCTGTGTCAAGATAGATCACGGATTTTTCTTCTTCCAAGCTTTCTTCTTTGGTACAGTTTTACTGAAATTACTAGACTAAATAACTGGTATAATCTAGTATGGACAGTTAAAAAGTAAGACTTCTCAGTGTTAATGGCAGCATTGTGTCCAAAACAAGAAGACAGAACTACAAACAGATGTCAAACAATTGTACACCTGGTGTTGACTTGGTGAATTTCTATATTAGCTTCTAAAACTTATCTATAGGCACTTTGTTCAAATTCAAAACATCAAGCAGTTCTACACCCCAGGGAAAGCAACTGTTCATGCAATCAACAGATAATGAAACACACAAAAGAAACTAAAAAAATAGCAACACCCACCAGCCACAAGTTTTCCTGAGGATTTAATTGCTTCACTTAACATATTTCACAGCTCCCTGTCTAGATTTTTGTTTGCAGGCAAAAATAAGGCAGTACAGAAAATAACTTCTCCTCCCCTTCACTGTTAAATTATCTGTAAATTAGAAATGCTCTCTCCACTTGCCTACGTTCTCAGCAACTATATTAATTATTTTATTTTGGCTCCCGTTTACCATCTGGGGGCATTTGCCCTTCTCAGAAGGTCACCAGAAGTCTGTGACAACCCAAGGGGAAGATGGAAAAGCACAACAGAGGAGTAACTAAGGCTACACGATAGCAAAGTATGAATTAGGTCACAAGCACAGAGAAGAAATTCTATTATTTCTTCTTCCCCTCGGTAAGCTTTGACCCCACTCTGTGGAATCACAGAGACAATACTAGAATTTGATCCCACAAATCAGAAAATTAAAAAAAAAAAGGTAGAAATCTTCTTTTTTCTTTGTAAACACCCTGGAAATAATGAAGACACAGCTGAAGATGTAAAGGAAAATGCCTTTTGAATAATATTATCTGTAAAGTTCTTTAATATTCACAGTTATTTTGGCAGGGAGTGTCTTCATTTAGATCAAAATATAGGAGTGAACTTCAAATTCAACAAACTGCACCTGACTTTAGAGAAAAATTAAGTCCATAAAGAGAATTTTTCTGGCCTTCCTGCGTTTAGCTTCTGGCCATTAAAAAATATGTATAAATAATAACTAGGGTCTTAAATAGCACCACTTAGTTATGAGGAGGGAAATATCAGGTATTGTATTTCATAAATCCTGACTGTGTGAGAGAAATCAAGAGTGGATATGTGGCACAGAAAAAGAGAAGGAACCATCTGCTAAAAAGAGATAGTACTAATGTTAGAAGATCTATTATTATAGCAACAAGATTTCTTCAAGAAAAAATAGTCGTGGAATTATGCTACAGGCTCTGACATAGACATGTAGAGGATCTCTGAAAACCACTTGAACAGAGAAAAGCACATTGTATTAAAAATGTGTGTACATTGTTGGCACACAGTAGGTTTGCACACGTATCAGTTTAGTTACTATTCTAAGGAATACAAATTTAATAGCATTTTTAATCTGAAATGGGTACTTTAAACAGACAGTTTAAAAATATATTTTAATTATATATATAATATATAAATACTAATTTTTTTTCTTCTGATTTTCCAATGATGAAACAGTATTTTGGGGGAATAGCAATCTTCTGATGTAAAGAAACAGAATATCTTCTCTTTAATTCCTGTCTACCCTGCCTCTACACTGGATATTGTACATTGCATCAGGGGCTTTCTTGTCAGTCAATAGCTACTTCTTTTCTTTGTGTTGTTATTTTCTCTTTTTGAAGCTTGATATTGTTAATGCTGGACCAGGCCCAAAGTATTAAGTGACTAAGAAAATATTTAAAACAATCTTGAAGCAATTTTTAGAGGTACATTAAGAAATCATTTATATTTCTGAAACAAGCACTCCCTCCAACCCAGACCTCACTTATTTTCTGCAGCTGTCACCCAATACTGATAACATCTGTTGGCAAGACGGCCATTGACAAGGAAGGTTTAAAATATGACTGCAAATCCACAACACCACTCAAGTAGTTTTTGTAAATCAAACCCCAATTAGGACACTACTCCAGTTGTTAGACTCTAATGATGCTTTGCAGTAATCATCATGGGCACAAATACCCTAATTTAAAAGCAATTAGCAAGTTGTAACAGAACATTCTGAATATATCTGAGATCTGGCTGTGCCTTGTAGTTTGATTTTTAATACTTCAAGTCCATTTTTAGCACTAGCAAAAAAAATTATTAGCCCAACCTGTAAAAATCTGCTGTTGTATTATTTCCAAAATCAAACATTTTCTAGCACTGAAAGCATATTGCTACTGAAAAAAAAGGCTTTTGAAGAAAACCGAACAAGTATTCTGCAGAAAATTTACTTATGAAAAAAAAGATAAATGTCTATATTGCAGCAAAAGTCCTAAATCTGCCTTATTCTAACAGATGAAAGTTAGTGTTGTCATGTATAAACCCAATCTTTCTTTAAAAGGAGGACACGACCATGGTTAACTGTCCTGAAATAGTATAAAAGAAAATGAAGCTCTGGGGGGTTCCTCCACAATACACAGGACTTCAGTAATCCAAAATGCTAACTGAAAGCCACTGACCATTTTCAGCTCCAAAACTGATGGTCAAACACCTTTTCCACAGCTGTGGTACACGCTGCCTCTGAGAAACAGATGTCACTTGGGACTGATTTTGACCTTTCTCCATGGAAGTTTGTTATATGTGTCGGGCCAAACCTTCCAGGACTTCATACACCACCAGGCTCAACCAGGTCCCTGAAAAATCATGGAATCCCAGAATGGGTTGGGTTGGAAGGGACCTTAAAGATCACCTCATTCCATCCCCCTGCCATGGGCAGGACACCTTCCACTAGACCAGGTCGCTCCAAGCCCCGTCCAACCTGGCATATTATTGGAATATAATGTTTAGACTACTGGAAGCAAAGCAAGTCAGACACTACTAAATGAGCCAAATCAGCATTGTTTTTTAAGTCTGAAAATTGTATATATTATTTTATACAAATTATGTTGATCTTATATTTTAGCGGAATACATTAGTTTCAGAGGACACGAATTAATAGGCATTAATCAACATCAACAGGACTTTGAAACTATTTTCACTGACAAATTTTAGAATCCAAAAATATCTGCAACATACAGACTCTAATGGCCAGCAAAGACATTATTCTGCCATGAAGAATGCTGGATTGCTTCTGACACTCAGCTATAACTTTGAGAAATAGGTAGAATTTCAATGTACAGACACGACAGATGGGATCTGCCCTACTCACAAAGTGAATGTATCACCTGACACGGTCTCCTGCTGGAAAGATTCCAAAGGGAATGTAACCTTTGCTGTTCCTCTTAATATTTGCAAGTTTCTATTAAAAAAAACTGAGGATGACAACAAACTTTTAGCAGGTACCTCTGACATTATCAGACCTAAATAAATCAGCATGATTGTGCTAATTTATAAGTTGAGCTATACTAAATCATGCCACAGATCAAAGCCACTGTGAATCACATCTTCAGGCAGTGAAACCTAAAGTGACACCAGGAAGGCATCACACACTAAAACAGCTCCTGTTGATGCAACAAGTTCTGTAAAGAGTCACTCCAAAATGTCGATATTAGAAAAGCACCTACCTCAAGCAGAGCATAGACACGTATTCCACAGAACAAGGGCCTCCAAAGCCAGAAGGTGAGGCAAGGGTAAAAAAGAAAGGTGTGGAAGAACTCAATTCTTCCAGTTCCTCCACTGAAAGTACAGATTGCCAACAGACAACTGTGATATCTAATTATTACGCTTCGGACTGCCCTCCACATCTCTCAAAAGTCATCAGTTATCAGCTGTGTTTTTCATTCTTTCAGCTCTGGAGTTGTGCAAACCAGAGGAAGTGAAATTCCATGTAGGAGATTATTTATTTCATAGCTTATCTTTTAGCCTGTATGCACAAATTAACATCAGTAATGTTTGAACATCTTAAGAAAAAGTAAAACCAGAAATCTGCAGAAACAGTGAAAAATGCCCTTGAGCTTGTATGTGCCTTTATCACAGAGGAACAGATGAACTGCAACAAATTTGAATCAAGGTTTCAAGCTTGGTTCAGACCTACTGCCAAGGTTTTACTTGCTCTGAAAGCGCAGCACGTTTACAAAAGCTCTACTAAAAGCATTTGCTTTTTTTAATGAAAAAATTAACTACAAGTTAATTGACAAAATAAACAAGTAACGCAAAGAAAATTAACATCAAAAGACCTGAAGTCATTTTAGGAAGTCCTTTTAGGTTCATTTTGCTGTGAGCAGTTTTATGATTATTCTCAGATGACAAAACGTTATTTGTCAATAAATCTTTGATATTAATTAGGCGTGAATTGCTGCTGGAAAAGCAAAATGAATCCAAAATATTTTGTTACTCATACTGCATCTACTTTTGTTTTCATGCATTACATGCATGTAGTGGGTTTCTGTGGGTGGGTTTTGGTAGCGAGGGGGTTCCAGGGGTTCTGTTCAAAGCTTCCAGAAGCTTCCCCTGCCCCGTGGAGCCAATGCCAGCTGCTCCAGGACGGACTTGCTGCTGCTGGCCAAGGCTGAGCCCATCAGGAGCAACAGGAACAGCTCTGGGATAACAGATTTAGGGCCAGAAGGAATTGCAGCCAGGGAAGAGCGGAGTGGGAACGTGGGAACAGCAATGCAGACCCCAAGGGCGGTGCAGAAGGAGGGGCAGGAGGTGCTCCAGGCCCTGCAGCCCCTGGGGGAGCCTCGGGGTGCAGAGACCCCCCTGCAGCCCCTGGGGGAGCATCGGGGTGCAGAGACCCCCCTGCAGCCCCTGGGGGAGCATCGGGGTGCAGAGACCCCCCTGCAGCCCCTGGAGGCTCCCACGCTGGAGCAGGGGGATGCAGGAAGGAGGCTGTGACCCCGGGGCAGGCCCAGGATGGAGCAGGTCCTGGCAGGGACCTGC
>NW_020955402.1:417953-419165 GCF_003031625.1 Empidonax traillii | reverse complement strand
CAGGATGGAGCAGGTCCTGGCAGGGACCTGCAGCCCGTGCAGAGGGAAGCCCAGGCTGGAGCAGGTTTTTCCCAGCAGGACTCGTGGCCCCTGTGGGGGACCCACGCCGGGTCAGCTCATCCCTGAAGGACTGACCCCATGGAGGAGGGAGCCACGGGACAGCAGGGTGGGAAGAGCTGCTGCCTGAGGGATGGACTCACTGCAGAGGTTCATCCAGGACTGTCTCCCGTGGGAGGGACCCCACAGGAGCAGGGAAGGATCCAACTCCTCTCCCTGAGCAGTGACAGAAACAACAACTGACTGTAACCCCCATTGCCGTCCCCCTGCACTGCTGGGGGGAGGAGGGAGAGCTGAGAAGGAAGGAGGGGTGGGGGGAAGGTGTTTTTCAGACTCTTTTATTTCTCACCCTTTGGCTCTTATCCTGTCTGTAATAAATATAAGTACTATTCCCACTTGGAGTCTGTTTTGCCCCTGAAGGTGATCAGGCACTGACCTCTCCCAGCCCTCATCTCTACTCAGGAACCCTTAGCTGGTTGTTTTTCTCTCTCCTCTGTGCAGTTGCAGAGGGAGAGTGAGAGAGTCGCTACAGTGGCATCTGGCCAGGGGCCACCCACTACAATGCACAACTCTGGTCCTAAAACACTTTGTTTCCTCAAGAACTACCAAAATTATCATATTAATTTAGAAGCTTCTTTTCAATTTCTATGATCATGTCATGTTGTGGGAAAGATAATCAATGCTCATACTCTTTTTCATAGGGACCTCAAAAAATGCCTGAATAATTTCCATCTTGAACTAAAAAGAAATGGACTGGCAAATAAACACTATGTAGGGAATAAGTATAAAAAAAAAACTAACTGAAAAAAAATTAGGGAAGGAGTAAAGCAGAACACACAAATCCATGAGGAATACCATGATGGAAAATGAGAGTACAAATTTAAACTACAGCAAAAAGCTACAGAATCATGAAGAAAAAATCCTCGCTGTGTGTGTATATTTACTGTATATATTTACCACACACATGGGAGCCCCCGGTGGTCCAGGGGAAAATTCACTGCACTGTCACTGCAGAGACCCGGGTTCGTTTCCCGGTCGGGGCCCCTCCCCGGGCAGATGGAGCTCGTTAGCCCTGTAAGGCAATCCATCTACGTCCTGAGGACCTCGCTGCCACCGTCCAAGCGTGCTTGGCCCCGGCAGATGAACCTCAGGATT